>NC_142395.1:2604003-2669003 GCF_059441095.1 Idiotropiscis lumnitzeri | reverse complement strand
CACTACTCCTGGGCTAAATCCAATACTGTACTTAAATATTGACCAATGCAGTACGCACGTATTTCGTTTACAATTACAGTATTCTTATCACTACAGTACTTTTATCATTGCAGTATTTTCTATCATTGTAGTACTTCTACTATTACAGTACTTTTATCATTGGAGTATTTTCCATCATTGCAGTATTTTTCTTTAATTTCAGTACTCTTACCATTTCAGTACTTTTATCATTTCAGTATTTTTATCACTGCAGTATTTTCAATCATTCAGTATTTTTTTTCTCATTGCAGCGTTTTTATTTATTTCCCCTCTGTACCATGGACAGGCATTAGGAGTGTTTTCTTACACTTGTATATGTTGTGGGATGTAAGTATGTATATACAGGGGGATTTGTGTACGTATATACTGTGTATATTTTGCATGCTTTTTATGAATGTCTGCTGCTAATGTTATACATTAACGGCTACATTACGCCGCCGCTTCTGTGTGATATATATCTTTGCTGCTGTAACACTGCAAATTTCCCCATTGTGGGACTATTAAAGGACATCTTTATCTTTATATTTATTATTAATGATTATATATATATATAAAAAATCTATATAATATTTTTTGTATTTAATTAATTATGTATGTCCATCCATCCATCCATTATCTGTAACACTTCTCCTCACTAGGATCGTGGGGGGTACTGGAACCTATCCCAGCTATCTTCGGGCAGTAGGCGGGGGACACCCTGAACTGGTTGCCAGCCAATCGCAGGGCACACTAAGAAGAACAACCATCTGCACTCACACTCATACCTAGGGGCAATTTAGAGTGTCCAATCTACCTGCCACGCATGTTTTTGGAATGTGGGAGGAAACCGGAGTACCCGGAGAAAACCCACGCAGGCACGAGGAAGAACAAACTCCACATAAATATATAAAAGAAAAACGATGATGCTAAAAGACAAAGAAGCTAAAAATTAAAAGACAATAATAGTAAATAAAATCATAGTCCTGAATTAAAAGAGTAAAATAATTCATTTAAAAGCCAAATTAGAGAACTAAACTTGAGCGTTTCATGTATTCATTGTATCTGTCAAACTCGTCCATCAAAGTTTAGTGGGCAGGTCCTTACACCTGATTGATTGCGCTGCTGTACACACTAATAACATTATTCACCTATGTATTTGTTTGTATGTATATGATGTCACAAAACATCAAACACCAGTGCGACAAACTCAGACAAATTCCAAAGATATATTCATACACATAAATTACTAACAGAGGATTTCCCACTCTATAGTAATCAAATAGACTAGGAAGCAATGAGATTACAGGCCTAATGCTCAAGAAGCCAGGTTTTTAGGTGTTTACTGAAGTAAGTGAGAGTGGGTATGTCTCGTATGGCATTAAGTACTGTGTTCCAAGTGGGAGATTCTCTGTATGAAACAAAGGCACTTTTTCTGAATGGAACTATATAGTCGCCCTTGACCCTGCTCTGGTTGACCTGTTCATGTTCTTCTTTACAATTTTATTTAGCAGAGGCAGCCATGGAGTATTTTAGATAGAAGGACACAACCAAAATATTTTAGTATGTTCTCCCATCTCAGGAGATCATATTTCTTCAGAAATTCACAGTGGTGGTATGTGTTGGGTTTTTTATCCAAGATTTTCAAAGACCGTTTGTATGCAATTTCAACAGGCTTTAGTGTGGATTTAAATGCCATTGACATACTAGGTAGACAATAAGTGATATGTGGCATTATTGTGGCATTTAAAAACATTTTTGATGAATCAAGAGTTAAGTTATTCCTATAATAAATCCAAAGTTAGAGAGATTAACTTATTTACTGTTTTTGACGGCAAAAGATGTCAAAGATCCATTTTTTTTTTACTTGGCTGTTAGTCATGTCATCATCCACACCGCTTATCCTGTACAGGGTCACGAGAGGGTGCTGGAGCCTATCCCAGCTGACTATGGGCGAAAGGCACAATACACCCTGAACTGGTCGCCAGGCAGTCACAGGGTAGACATAGACACCACTGGGTGGGAACTGAACCCACGCTGCCTGCACACAACTCAGGCGAGTGTACCACTACACCATCATTGACCTCGTGGCTGGTAGTGAATGAGTTAAATATCATGTGATTCATCAATCTTTTTAGTTGTCTGAACTGTAACTGTGATTCCAACATTATCCCTAAATATTTGAACTCCTGTACAACCTCGATTCCCTTTCCTTGCACAAATACGATACGATTTGTATCAGCACATCTCCGAATTGAAAAGAACATACAGTCTTTGATACATTAAGATGTAAATGATAATGTTCTAGCCAGTTTGACACTTCAGACATGGCGGCTGAGAGACACATTGTTCAGTTTGATGTTTTGTTTTTGTATGTACATAACTGCATCGTCGGTGTAGATCAGACAAGTAACATTTAGATGGACAATATTGTGGAAGGTCGTTTATGTACAAGCTAAACAGCAGTAGCCCCGAAACAGACCCTTGAGGTACACCAAATGAAATTTCGAATATTGCAAGTGTAATCATCTGCACAATTGTCATAGTATTCTAAGTGTTGCACCAGTGATCATTTTATCTCTGCTCTAATGACTGCCCAAATTGTTGCACAGCTGTCATTGAGGTGGTATTACCGCACAAAAAATAACCCCTACATCACAGAAGGATTTTTCTATACTTGTATGTCATGTCTTTGCTTATCGTAGTTGACTGTTGCTGTAATACTAGTGTCGCTCATACTGCCGGAGCTAAATTCCTTGTGTTTTGCATACTTGGCCAATAAAGATGATTCTGATTCTGATCCATATTGGGCGGCTCGATTCGGAAAAAAATATTCATTGCTGAAATCATATTATTCAATCCAGTATATTATTCAATCGAGTATTTTTTTTCTGGAACAAAACAAACTGTTTAAATGGAAACAATATTAAGAAAAATCAAATTCTTTGAAACACTATAATTATGTAAGTTCCTTTAGGATATTATTGTAGTAGAAGTAAAAAAAGGTGTACAGTGAACCCCCGGTTATCGCGGTTAATGGGGACCGAGACCACCCGCGAAAACTGAAAATCCGCGAAGTAGCGTCGCACCTTCAAAAAAAAACAAAAAAAACACCGTGTATATATATATACTTCACACCTATATATATATATATATAAATATATATAGGTGCAAAGTAGCGGCACACCTTCAAAAATGCTTAAAAAAAAAAAATATATATATATATATATATATATACTGGTAGAGAGAGAGAGAGTGAAATTCATGTTATAACAAAAAAACTAATTATTATTAAAACTTATTATTTTTTTATTCCCCAGCCATTATTTTTGTATTTATTCAATTACTTCTTTTTGTATTTATTTAATTACTTCGACTTTTACCTGCTGGTAGGCCGTCCGGTGTGCCCTGTGAATGTTATGATCCTCCAGCAGAACTGGAGGATTGAACAGGACTCTCCAAACGCAGACCCGGGAAAAAAGGTGGTGATACAAAGATATTTATTATAATCACAATATAGTCAGTGTAATCAGCGCGTCTCGCAGCAGCTGACGGCATGGCGCGAGACGATCGCTGGAGGAACGCCCACACAGCTGAAAAAACAAAAACACACGCGGCATGACAGGCACGGATCATGACAGTGAAATGAAAGGTGGCATTCTTCATTTATTTATTTATTCATTTATTCATTCATAACTGACAGCCTCGCGCTCCGCCGGTGCCCGGGCGGAAGTTATTTCTCTTCGGCTTGACAGCCACACACGCCGGCCGGTCTCCTTCGGAGCTCACGCACGGTCCCGAACGAAGCAAAATGTCGCCGCGCGAGTGCCCGGGCGGAAGTTGTTTCTCTTCGGCTTAACTGCCATGCACGCCGGCCGCAGCTCGGGTACGGTCCGAACCGCGCGAAACGTCGCCCCCGATCGTGTCCGTCGCCACCAATCGTGTCCGGGGGAACCTGCTCTTCTTCGTCCACTCTCTTCTTCGTCCACTCTCCTCTTCGGCGCACGCCGGCCGTCTAACCGCTCCAGCGCCCCCTCGTGCCGCTCGGCGAAACTACAATGCCCCCGAATATTTTTTAGACCCGCGAAGCACTGAACCCGCGAAAGGTGAACCGCGAAGTAGCGGGGGTTCACTGTATATGTATAAATTCGAGTATGGTATCCTTGTATAAAGAAACATTGCATTGGCGTTTACTTGCTAAACACAAAAATTGCCACAAAACTTTTGCAACATTTAAATAAATAATTAGAATAGAACGGCCGCATTTTGAAGTCAAGTAAACTAACTGTCGTACATTACACATTCTAAAATGAATACTATTTTAACAATATTATATAAATAATAATCCATCCATCCCTTATCTCTTTCGCTTCTCCTCACTAAGGTCGCGGGGGGTGCTGGAGCCTATCCCAGCTATCTTCGGGCAGTATGCGGGGGACACCCTGAACTGGATCCCAGCCAATTGTAGGGCACACAGAGACGAACAAACCATCCGCGCTCACACTCATAACGAGGGGCAATTTAGAGTGTTCAATCAACCTACCATGCATGTTTTTGGAATGTGGGAGGAAACCGGAGTACCCGGAGGTAACCCACGCAGGCACAGGGAGAACAAGCAAACTCCACACAGGATGGCCGGAGCCGGGATCGAACCCACGACCGCTGCTGTCTCTCACTGTGAGGCCATCGTGCTAACGAGTCGGGCCACCGTGCCGCCCATAAATAATAATACTATATTTAATTATTGTTATTATTGTATTTGTAATTATTGTACCCATAAATTGCCATCAAACTTTTGAAGTCAAGGATACTAACTGTCGTATATTAGACATAAATGGATACTATTTAGTACTGTTTTAACAATGTTTTATAAATGATAATAATGCTATATTTTACTGTTATTTACAATTATGCCAATTTTGTAATCGTTGAGTGTAATAATCGTAATCATAATTGAATTTCGATTAATTGCATAGCCCTAACTCCATTATTTGATATAAACACCCAAACAATAGGGAGACCTAGTTGAAGTAACACCTTTTTTTTATGAAAATGGCCTAACAAGGTACCTATAATTGCTTAGGTCAACCAAAGTTGTTGAAGTAATGAAATGAGAACAATACTGACCACCAGCAAGATTGTTGCATTGCGCTATTGTGATATAACTGAATGTAAACAAGGGGAGGTGGGTACTAAACTGCATAATAGGATGAGCCTTGTAACAATGGGGAGAAGAGAAAGGCCTACACAACAGGTCTGGACATGTTCCCTTATTACATGAGACAGGCGGAAGTGTGATGTCACCAGATATTCAAATTTGGGTAGAGGGTGGGACCGGAAGGATGACATCATCACGGACATGCCTGGACCTGTTCCGTTCAAGATGATGTCACACGGAAGTGACATTTCAGAAGTATGGCGGAAACCGGAAGTATGGTGGCACCCGGAAGTGACGTCGCATTGGGGCGGAACCGGGAAGTATGGCGGCACCCGAAAATGACACCGCAATTAGGGATGAACCAGAAGTGCCGTGGCAAGGGTTGGGGTTTGGGGAGGAACCAGAAGTGATGTAAAAAAGGGGAGCGTGATTTACGGTGATGTCAGGCCTGTCGAAAGTTTGACAGAAGAGGACTTAATCTTCTCTAAGGAGATTTTTATTTCAATACAACTTGGTGTACTTGTTGGTAGTTATGGTACTATTCAAAATCTCAAATTTTAGGACAAGGGGTTTGGGCTACAGCCAGGCGAATTATTTTATTTTCTGCAAAAAGGGGTGTGGCCGCCTCATTCAACAAGGATTCAAAATCTGCAATCAAGTAGAGTTAATCATTTGATGCATATTTTAATAACTTAACACTTTGATCTACAATATGACCTTGACATTCATTTTGTGGATTTTGTAACTTAGACAAAAATTTTCATTAAATGTAATCTTTCACATTTTTTTTTAAAACATAAGTTTCAGAGATATTTATTTTCTTTAGCAGCAATAAGAAGTCAAAGTCATGTGCCATCTGAGCTTTAATTTGAATTTCTAACAGACTTTTTTAGCATCAAAATTTCTAACACTGATTTTTTTTCAGCATTAAAATTTAACTTATGTCCTTTTTATATGCACTGTTCTGAGCCAAGGGAGCTCTGCTACCTACCTTGATATCTGGTATGATGCGCAGGAAGCGGAAGACAATCAGCATGTTCACAAAACGAACCATCTCCCACAGAGAAAATATTCCCTGAGAGGATGGGGTCCTGTGGTGACATTCAGAAACACTTGCAGTTTGTTAACAGATCTGTGCAGTACTAATTGCCACCTCTAATGTAATTAGTCATCAAAGTCATGCAAAACTTAAAAAGACTGAACTCACATTGGAAAGAATGACCCAGATGATTTAAAATAAATAAATAACTGATTTGATTATTAATTATTATTCTCTGTCGTTTACTATCCTTGTGTAGGTTAGTTCTCGTTCTAGTACTGTTGGTGTTCCCAAGGGGCTGAAGTTTTTCTTTTTGTCTTGCCAGAATTCGCTTTGTTTTTCTTTGCATAGTAGTTAGTTTGTCACGTGTGGAGTGGGGTTTGGACCCAAAAGCAGACAGGAGACGGAGGTGGCGACGTAAAAGTCTTTATATACAAAATTCCAAGTAATAACAAGCAGGCCTGGATACAGAGCACATGGAAAGTGGCTGACATCCTCACACGAAGAAAGCTTGACGTACTGACGATGTGTCTCTGAATAACTTGCTCTTAAATACTCAAGGAATCAAGCCTATATGACATCATAAAAGACCAGAGCATAAAAGGACCATAGCAACTGTGTAGCAACGGACACAGGCATATCACAACAGTACCCCCCCCTCAATGGGCACCACCGGGTGCCTTCCCTGGCTTGTGAGGGAACTCACGGTAGAAGTCCCGTAGCAGAGAGGGTGTCAGGATGAGGGATCTCGAAATCCAGGAACGTTCCTCAGGGCCGTAGCCCTCCCAGTCAACCAAATATTGAAAACCCCGACCACGCCGACGTACGTCCAAAATCTTCCTCACAATGTAAGCGGGGTGACCATCAACGTCCAGTGGCGGAGGGGGGAGCTCGGGAGGAGGACTGAGGGGGCTGGAGGAGACTGGCTTCAGGAGGGAGACATGAAAAGTAGGGTGGACCTGGAGGGAGGCCGGGAGCTTCAAACGGACAGCAGAAGGGTTAATGACCTTCTCAATTTCAAACGGTCCAATGAATCTGGGGGCTAGTTTGCGGGAATCAGTCTGGAGGGGAAGGTCACGGGAGGATAGCCAAACCATTTGCCCTGGACGATAGTCAGGGGCCGGGGATCGATGTCTATCGGCCAGTTGTCGGTTGCGCTGGGCTGTGCGGGACAAGGCGGCTCTGGCATGTCTCCATACGGCATGGCAACGCCGCAGATGAGCACGGACAGAGGGAACGGCGACCGCTTGTTCCTGGGAAGGGAATAGTGGAGGTTGATATCCATATGCGACCATGAACGGAGAGATGCCCGTGGATGAGGAGGTGAGGGAATTGTGGGAATACTCGATCCATAGTAGGTGTAGGCTCCAGGAGGCAGGATGGCGGGCCGAAACACACCTGAGGGATGATTCCAGATCCTGATTGACTCTCTCTGACTGTCCATTGGTCTGGGGATGATAACCTGAAGACAGGCTAGAGGACGCTCCCAGAGCTTTACAGAAAGCTTGCCATACCTGGGATGTGAACTGGGGACCCCGGTCAGAAACAATGTCAATGGGGATGCCATGAAGCTTGAAGACGTGGTTCACTAGGATGGTTGCCGTCTCAAATGCGGATGGAAGTTTGGGTAATGGAATGAAGTGAACCATCTTGGAGAAACGGTCGACTACAGTCAGTATGACCGTGTTTCCCTCGGAGGGCGGCAGGCCAGAAACGAAATCGACCGACAGGTGGGACCAGGGGCGGCTGGGGATGGGCAGGGGTTGCAGAAGACCCATAGGGCGATGGTGAGAAGGCTTCCCCCGAGAGCATGTGTGGCAAGCAGCGACGAACTCCCTCACATCTTGAGCCATTCGGGGCCACCAGAAGCGTTGCCGCAGGAATTGGAGGGTTCGATTCACACCAGGATGACAAGCCAACTTGGAAGAATGACCCCATTGCAGGACTTGAGAGCGGACAGAATCCGGGACGAAGAGTCGATCCGCAGGGCCCGAGCCAGGATCTGGTTGCTGTTGTTGGGCCTGCAAGACGGCTTGCTCGATGTCCCACACGGCCGCCCTGATGAAACATGAAGAGGGGATGATGGTCTCCGGAACCCGCCTCTCTGAAGGTTGATCATGAATGCGGGAGAGAGCATCGGGCTTAACATTACGGGAGCCTGGACGATAGGAGAGGGAAAAATTAAAGCGCCCTAGGAATAGGGCCCACCGACCATGTCGGGAATTCAGGCGCTTGGCAGATTGCAGATACGTGAGGTTCTTGTGATCTGTTAGTACCAGGAAGGGGTGCTCAGCTCCCTCCAGCCAATGTCTCCACTCCTGAAATGCGGCCACCACAGCCAACAATTCACGGTTACCAACATCATAGTTTCTCTCTGCGGGTGACAACTTGCGTGAAAAGAATGCACATGGATGAACCTTTTTATCTTTGGAACTTCTCTGGGAGAGCACGGCTCCGACCCCGGAGTTGGACGCATCCACCTCGACGATGAACTGTAGAGCAGGATCAGGATGAATGAGGATCGGGGCAGAGGTGAACAGTCGTTTGAGGCTTTTGAAGGCAGCATCAGCTTTGGGGGTCCATGCGAATGCAGAGGCTGTGGAGGTGAGTTGGGTGAGGGGTGCAGCGACCTTGCTGTAGTCACGGATGAACCTTCTGTAGAAGTTTGCAAACCCCAGGAACTGCTGGAGTTGTTTGCGTGAAGAAGGGACTTGCCAATTAGCCACTGCCTCAATTTTAGCGGGATCTGGCCTAAGCTGACCCTGGGCGAGAATATAGCCAAGGAAGCTAACAAAAGGGACTCCAAACTCACATTTCTCTGCTTTGACAAAGAGTTTGTTTTCTAGGAGGCGCTGCAGAACTAATCTAACGTGTTGGACATGTTCTTCTGGGGTTCGAGAGAAAATCAAAATATCATCGAGATAAACATACACAAACTGATTAAGCATATCTCGGAGAACGTCATTGATCAGTGCCTGAAACACGGCTGGAGCATTAGTGAGACCAAAGGGCATGACTAAATATTCAAAGTGTCCAAGGGGAGTCTTAAAAGCTGTTTTCCATTCATCTCCCTCCCGCACTCGCACCAAATGATAAGCGTTGCGAAGGTCTAATTTGGTGAAAATGGCGGCTTTATTGAGAGGCTCAAAACAAGGGTCAATGAGGGGGAGTGGATACTTATTCTTAATCGTGATGTCATTTAGTCCTCTAAAGTCAATGCATGGTCGTAGGGTCTTGTCTTTCTTGTCCACAAAAAAGAATCCAGCCCCAAGAGGAGAGGAGGAAGGACGGATAATACCGGCAGCCAGGGAGTCACTGATATATCTCTCCATGGCCTCCCTCTCAGGGCGCGACAAGTTGTAAAGTCTACTAGAAGGTAGGGGAGCCCCGGGGAGTAAGTCAATGGCACAGTCGTACGGTCTGTGAGGGGGAAGGGAAAGTGCCTGAGACTTGCTAAACACCTCCCCCAAGTCATGATATTCAGGGGGGACCAAAGCAAGATCAGGGGGAGAAACAGGGCTACAAGGATAGGATGTTGGAGATGCAGAACGCAAACAGTGTGCATGACAGAAAGTGCTCCAGCTAACTATGGATGAGGAAGTCCAGTCTATGTGCGGGTTATGAAGTTTTAACCAGGGTATTCCAAGAACTACAGGGGAAGAAGGAGAAGAAATGATTAAAAACCTAATGAGCTCTTGGTGGTTACCCGAAATGGTAAGAGAGAGTGAAACAGTCTGGTGTGTAACAGTAAATAGGGGGCTTCCATCGATGGCGGTGATCGGCCATGGCGAGTCTAAAGGGGACATGGAGAATTTAGCCTTAGTAACAAACTCTTTGTCAATAAAATTTTCATCTGCCCCTGAATCAACCAGCACTTTAAGTGAGACAGAGTAGTTGGGGGAGGAGACAGTGGCATGCAAGTTAATGCGACGAGGAGGTTCAGTAGAGGTTCTAATGTCACTCACCCTAAGGCAGCGTTCTGTGGTCTCAAGAGGACCCCTGGGTACGAGTGAGCACTGATTGATAAAGTGCCCAGGCTTTCCACAGTAGAGACAAAGACTCTGCGCCACCCGCCGGGCGCGTTCCTCCTGGGAGAGGCGTGTTCTGCCGAGTTGCATGGGTTCTTCCCCGGCAGAAGCAGGCATCAAGGTGCTTGTGAAAGGCTGGGCGATCCGTCGCGGAATGGCTGTGTGAGAGGAGTTAGGGTGGGCAGGTCTGGCACTCCGACGGCGTTCTCTGATGCGGTTGTCAATCCGAATCACTAAGGAGATTAATTGCTCGAGGGACTCAGGCTCATCCCGTGTAGACAGTTCATCTTGAAGCTCTTCGGACAGTCCGCAAACGAAAGCTGTTCTCTGTCCTGCCTCATTCCATCCTGTTTCAGAGGCTAAAATCCTGAACTCTATGGCATATTCTGCAGATGACTGCGAGCCCTGACGTAATGCCCATAGTCGTTTGCCTGAAGACTCGGTACGGAAGGGCTGATCAAAGACTCCTCGCATCTCCTCAGAAAAAGCAGAAAATGATCTCAATGTTTCTGACTTTGACTCCCACAAGGAATTGGCCCACTTCCCTGCTTTTCCCCAAAGCAAGTTGATGACATAGGCCAGCTTGGCGCGATCACCCAAAAAAGCGCTAGGTTGTTGCTCAAAAACCAAGGAACAGTTTACTAGGAATTGGCCACAGGCTCCTACCTCTCCAGAATAATGTTCAGGTGGCGGAATGTTGGGTTCACGGTGAAAAGGCACAGCAGTAGCGGGTGAGTCGGTCACTCCTTGATTGGACGCGTGGGCCAGAGTGGGTGATGACGATTGTGGTGGAGTGCTGGACGTCATCTGGATAGTCAATGAGTTGACGGTGTTGGAGAGGTTCTGAATAGACTCCATAACCTCCCTCAGGATTTGGTCGTGTTGGCCGAGCAGTGCCCCTTGTGCCCTCATGGCGTGGTGGATTGGGTCCTCTGGGTCTGCTGGGTCCATGATGGTCAGTACGTGCTGTCACGTGTGGAGTGGGGTTTGGACCCAAAAGCAGACAGGAGACGGAGGTGGCGACGTAAAAGTCTTTATATACAAAATTCCAAGTAATAACAAGCAGGCCTGGATACAGAGCACATGGAAAGTGGCTGACATCCTCACACGAAGAAAGCTTGACGTACTGACGATGTGTCTCTGAATAACTTGCTCTTAAATACTCAAGGAATCAAGCCTATATGACATCATAAAAGACCAGAGCATAAAAGGACCATAGCAACTGTGTAGCAACGGACACCTTAAGGCATATCACAACATAGTTAGTTCTATTTTTGGCGGCTATATCCTCTCGTGCCACCCACTCATTTTAGATGAATTCCGTATTTTATTTCATTTTGTGTTGTTTTTTTCTTGTTTTTCTTACTCACGTCTGAGGTGCTACCTTGGTTAAACACATTTCTATTTTGTTTGATCTGTGCCTCTGCCATTTTTTTAGTCCATTTTGCAGGCATACACAATCCTAACAAACGCTCATAAAATGATCGAAATTGAGATTATTTGGATTATTAGGTCAAATTTTTATTTTATTTATTTATTTATGTATTTATTTATTCATAAACTTTTCCTATGGTAGAATTTCCACAGATGAAATTAATCTTATTCTTATGCAGTTATCTGTAGGACCGAGCCGAAATGCAAAATATTCCATACCCCAAAAATCTGCAAATTTGCAGGGTTTCACTGTATTAACTTGAAAGGTAATTCACAATTTTCTAAATAATCGATTACATTACACAACATACTGGTGTGACAATAGCTCCGCTGCAACAACTTGGAATTTGGAACCATCGGGTCATGTTCAAGTCCCACAATGGGCAAAATTTTTAAATTGGTAATTAGTTCACCTTCCTGGCAAGGTGCCCTTGAGCATGGCACTGCCATCAACCAATGAACTTGAGACATGTTGTAATTTGAATAACCACTTTTCACCCACATCTCATCTCTCCTTTCATGCCTGCATTGGTGTTGGGTCTATGTGTGTAGTGTGCAACACAAAATAGATACAGCAGAGTGTTATAATCAGTATCATATTAAAAATTAAATTAAAACTTACACGTGCGAAAAAGGAAGGCGGTAGGTGACATAAATAGTTGTCTGCAGGACCTAATGGAAGAAAAAAAAAGGTCAGTGACAAATATAGCAAAATACACAAATTACACTAAATTAGTGAGACATCCTGTTAAGACAAGAATAAGATCCCAAAAAGCAGGCACTAAATTGGATGTTCACGCTAATTGTGATTATGCACTAAGTAGTGTATCACAATTGGCAACAGGCTTAAAAGTAGTTGAGATGGCCCCATAAATAAGGGTTTGTGCATTTAAGGAGCTCTGCTGGTTTTCATCATGGAAAATTTTTGAGAGCACTGCAAGCACAAATTTCATTTTAAGTGATGAAATAAGAAGAACCAAACTAACCCAGGACATTTCACCACATTTATGACGACTATAAAATCACACACGGCACATTCAAAGAACATGTGTACTTAAAATGCTTAAATTACTTGTCTTAGATGAAAATGGGTCAAGTCTATTGCTTTGATAATTTTGGGAAAGGCATCATCTGCAAAAAGCCAATGTTTTTTATTTTTTTATTTTTATTTTTTTTTAATTCAATCCTTCCAGAGCATATGGGAATTGGATCTAAAGTATGTTCCCACCTATCCACGAAACCTGGGGCAACACACCTTAAAAACTGCCCTGTGAGAAGCCATAAACAAATGCCACAGTTCTATGAAATTATGGAGGACTGAAAATTAAAGAAATAAATACTGAATATGGAATTAAATATATAGTGTCATTAATTAATTAAATTACCAATCATTATGTGTATATAATTATTTCTGTATTTAATGAATTATAAATGTATCTAATTAATTATGTATTTATCCATCCATCCATTATCCGCCGCTTATCCGGGGTCGGGTCGCGGGGGGCAGCAGCTTCAGCAGGGAAGCCTAGACTTCCCGCTCCCCAGCCACATCTTCCAGCTCTGCCGGAGGGATGCCCAGGCGTTCCCAGGCCAGCCGGGAGACGTAGTCTCTCCAGCGTGTCCTGGGTCGTCCTCTGGGCCTCCTGCCGGTGGGACATGCCCGGAACACCTCACCAGGGAGGCGTCCAGGAGGCATCCTAAACAGATACCCGAGCCACCTCATCTGGCTCCTCTCTACGTGGAGGAGCAGCGACTCGACACTGAGTCCCTCCCGGATGGCCGAGCTTCTCACCCTATCTCTAAGGGAGAGCCCAGACACCCTGCGGAGGAAACTCATTTCGGCCGCTTGTATCCGAGATCTTGTTCTTTCGGTCGCGACCCACAGCTCATGACCATAGGTGAGGGTAGGAACGTAGATCGACCGGTAAATCGAGAGCTTCGCCTTTTGGCTCAGCTCCCTCTTCACCACGACAGACCGATACAGCGTCCGCATCACAGCGGAGGCTGCACCGATCCGCCTGTCGATCTCCTGCTCCATCCTCCCCTCACTCGTGAACAAGACCCCAAGATACTTAAACTCCTCCACTTGGGGCAGGATCTCCTCCCCGACCTGGAGAGGGCACTCCACCCTTTTCCGGCTGAGAATCATGGTTTCAGATTTGGAGGTGCTGATCTTCATCCCAACCGCTTCAACTCGGCTGCGAACCGCTCCAGTGAGAGTTGGAGATCACGGCCTGAGGAAGCCAACATCATCTGCGAAAAGCAGCGATGATATACTGAGGTCACCAAACCGGATCCCCTCATCGCCTCGACTGCGCCTAGAAATTCTGTCCATAAAAGTTATGAACAGAATCGGTGACAAAGGGCAGCCTTGGCGGAGTCCAACCCTCACTGGAAACGAATCCGACTGACTGCCGGCAATGCGGACCAAACTCTGACATCGGTGGTACAGGGAACCAACTGCCCGTATCAAGGGGCTCGGCACCCCGTACTCCCAAAGCACGCTCCACAGAACTCCCCGTGGGACACGGTCGAACGCCTTCTCCAAGTCCACAAAACACATGTAGACTGGTTGGGCGAACTCCCATGCACCCTCCAGGACCCTGTAGAGAGTGTAGAGATGGTCCACTGTTCCACGGCCAGGACGAAAACCGCACTGCTCCTCTTGGATCTGAGATTCAACCTCCCGACGGACCCTCCTCTCCAGTACCCCTGAGTAGACCTGACCAGGGAGGCTGAGGAGTGTGATTCCTCTATAGTTGGAACACACCCTCCGGTCCCCTTTCTTAAAAAGGGGGACCACCACCCCGGTCTGCCAATCCAGAGGCACTGTCCCCGATGTCCACGCAATGTTGTAGAGGCGTGTCAACCATGACAGCCCCACAACATCCAGAGCCCTAAGGAACTCCGGGCGGATCTCGTCCACCCCCGGGGCCTTGCCACCGAGGAGCTTGTTAACCACCTCGGTTACTTCAGCCCCCGAGATAGGTGAGTCCACCACGGAGTCCCCAGGCTCTGCTTCCTCAAAGGAAGGCGTGCCGGTAGGATTGAGGAGGTCTTCGAAGTATTCTCCCCACCGACTCACAACGTCCCGAGTCGAGGTCAGCAGCACCCCATCCCCACTATAAATAGTGTTGGTGGTGCACTGCTTCCCTCTCCTGGACCAGAATTTCTTCGAAGCCGTCTGGAAGTCGTTTTCCATGTCCTCACCGAACTTCTCCCACGCCCGAATTTTTGCTTCGGCAACCACCGAAGCCGTATTCCGCTTGGCCAGTCGGTACCTGTCAGCTGCCTCCGGAGTCCCACAGTCCAGAAAGGCCCGATAGGACTCCTTCTTCAGCCTGACAGCATCCCTTACCGCCGGTGTCCACCAGCGGGTTCGGGGGTTGCCGCCACGACAGGCACCGACCATCTTACGTCCACAGCTTCGATCGGCTGCCTCAACAATGGAGGCACGAAACATGGTCCACTCAGACTCAATGTCCCCCGCCTCCCCCGGTACGTGGGCGAAGTTCTGCCGGAGGTGGGAGTTGAAACTCTTTCTGACAGGGGATTCTGCCAAGCGTTCCCAGCGGACCCTCACAATACGTTTGGGTCTGCTGGGTCGGACCGGCATCTTCCCCCACCATCGGAGCCAACTCACCACCAGGTGGTGATCAGTTGACAGCTCCGCCCCTCTCTTCACCCGAGTGTCCAAAACATGCGGCCGCAAATCCGATGACACGACTACAAAGTCGATCATCGAACTGCGGCCAAGGGTGTCCTGGTGCCAAGTGCACATATGAACACCCTTATGCTTGAACATGGTGTTCGTTATCGACAATCCATGACGAGCACAGAAGTCTAGTAACAGAACACCGCTCGGGTTCAGATTGGGGGGGCCATTCCTCCCAATCACGCCCTTCCAGGTCTCACTGTCATTACCCACGTGAGCATTTAAGTCCCCCAGCAGAACGAGGGAGTCTCCAGGGGGAACGCTCTCCAGCACACCCTCCAAAGACTCCAAAAAGGGTGGGTACTCTGAACTGCCGTTTGGTGCATAAGCACAAACAACAGTCAGCACCCGTCCCCCCACCTTAAGGCGGAGGGAAGCTACCCTCTCGTCCACCGGGGTGAACCCCAGTGTACAGGCGCCAAGCCGGGGGGGCAATAAGTATGCCCACACCTGCTCGGCGTCTCTCACCTTGGGCAACTCCAGAGTGGAAGAGTGTCCAACCCCTCTCAAGAGGACTGGTACCAGAGCCTAAGCTGTGTGTGGAGGTAAGCCCGACTATATCTAGTCGGAATTTCTCTGCCTCGCACACCAGCTCAGGCTCCTTCCCCGCCAGAGAGGTGACATTCCATGTCCCAAGAGTTAGTTTCTGTAGCCGGGGATCCGAGCGCCAAGGTCCCTGCCTCTTGCCGCCGCCCGACTCACACTGCACCCGACCCCTTTGGCCCCTCCCACAAGTGGTGAGCCCATGGGAAGGGGGACCCACGTTGCCTTTTCGGGCTGTGCCCGGCCGAGCCCCATGGGTGCAGGCCCGGCCACCAGGCACTCGCCGACGAGCCCCATCTCCAGGCCTGGCTCCAGAGGGGGGCCCCGGTGACCCGCGTCCGGGCAAGGGAGAACGTGGTCCAATCATTTTGAACATCATAAGGGGTTTTGGTGAGCCGTGCTTTGTCTGGACCCTCACCGAGGACCTGTTTGCCATGGGTGACCCTACCAGGGGCAAAAGCCCCCGACAACTTAGCTCCTA
Source organism: Idiotropiscis lumnitzeri (assembly GCF_059441095.1). Lineage (NCBI taxonomy): Eukaryota > Metazoa > Chordata > Actinopteri > Syngnathiformes > Syngnathidae > Idiotropiscis > Idiotropiscis lumnitzeri. The sequence goes on along the minus strand of NC_142395.1, from coordinate 2,652,590 downwards.
GGATCATTGGGACACGCAAACCCCTCCACCACGATAAGGTGACGGCTAGCGGGGGGTAATTATGTATTCAATATTAATTAAATAAAAATATTTCATGGTCCCGCGTTTCATTAATCAATTTTATCTGTCAATTTCACCCATCAATGTTTGGTGGAAAGGGTCCTAACACCTGATTGGTTGGGCTGCTCATCAAGTCATAGTCACTCACTCATACAAGCCTCGACCGCTCAATCAAGGGAGCTCATGAAAGTCCTCCATTGTCGTAGACCCAACGACTTCAGGCCAAAGCAAAGATTTTTTTTTAAATACAATCATTGATAATTTAATGAATTATACAGTTATTTATTTAATTCCACATTTAATTAATAAATTAAACATTAAATTAATTAATGACAATTTTAATTAAACAGTTATGGCATATTTATTTATTTAATTTTGGCACTTTCAGTCCTCCATATGAAATGACCCAGACACAAGCAAATGCAATGTTCAAAGGAGTTTTGTTCTAGGTTAAGAGGGGGTGACTCCCTTTTGGAACTAGCTCAACCTCTGGTCGAAAATAATTCAGAAAAAAAGTGAACTGCTGAATAGATGTGTTCCAATATTTTTTAATTCTCGCATTTAAAAAATGTTTTCATGAGCAGAAAAGACCATTTCTCTCTGTCTCCTCTCTTTTGCCCCTATGCCTCCTACTTGCCAGAGTACCGCAGTCACCATTACGCAGAGCAGAGCCAGGTTACACCATGTAACATATGGCCGTGTGCTGTAGTGAAAGTGTTACGGCAATGTGATGTCGGTGTCGTAAAGCCACACAATTGTTGTGAAGTTGGTGCGTTGAAATGTGAATTAAGTTTTTGTTCCCACACCGTCATTGTCCACTTGTTATTAGACCTAACATTTTGGCAACGAAGATGGAGCTTCACTACACACCAAATGCTGTGCTCATCCACAAACTGGACAGCGAGGACCAGCTTATTTAACACTCTGAACCACACAGACGTACAAAGACTGTATAGCTTCTTTTCTCATCGTGCAATCTCATTAATTATTAAAAACTATTTTTCTTTATGGGCTGTCTTTACTTAAAAGTAAAACTGGAAATTAGTTTAAAATTGCATTAATATTTCAAGTAAAATTTTAAAATATAATGAAAATATTGACAGAAAATTATTACATTTACAAAGTAGGCTTATGAGCGGACAATGTGGGAGCATATTTACAGTATACAGTTTGTATTGCTACTTACTAATGCTTGCAAAAAAAGTAAAAAAAAATTATTTATGCCACAAATCTATTTAGAGTATTTCCTTGCCCTCCCGGGGTTTAAGATCAGGGGAATTTGTTTGTAAAGTCCAAGAGTACCACGTTCCACAGAATTGACTGAGAGAAATACTTAGAGTAAGCACTCCTGTTGGTCACTGTTTGAGACAGTCAGTTAGAACAGACCAGTATGTACGTGCGTGAGGAAGCTGGATAAAATGGCCGTTGTCCATTATGTCATAGTATGTCTTATCATTATCATGTTATTGCAAGCAAAAAACATCACAAGTTCACACAAAAGACTCTCCAAACCCCCCCCTCCCAAAAAAACACGGTGCCCAAAGCACACCACTCATGGCATCTCCATGCTGAACTACCCGTACCTTGCAGAACAAAGACGTAATGTGTTTTAATTTATCCAATTTCGTATTTATTTTCCATTTAATCCATAATTAATCTAATTTATATATTTAATTAAATTATTGTTGTATTGCACTGGGGAGGGGAGCTCTCTTGAGTACAATGACAATAAAGGGCTTTCTGATTCTGATCTCTCTAACCAGCCATTGGCTGAGGCTGAAGTACTCCCTGAATGCTTTGCATCACTTGGGATATGAATGGCATGAGAGATACATGTATTGTATTTCTTTGTTCCTTGTTTTGGTTGTTTAACTGTTTGCTAGTATGCTGGTCAGTTGATGTTGGATGATAGTTTTGGTAAAACTGTGACAGTAAGGAGTATGGTGACTAGTGACATCCCTCCCCACACATTGTGCGATAATGTCCTATTCATGGCAATGTGTTTGACCAACAGCTGGGTAAGTTGTCACAAAAGCGGTCCTCTTGAACCTGTGGGACAGCTAATGACTTGCCATTCAAAGCAGCCTGTTTGAAAGCAGGCGCTAGCATGCGTGTGCGAGCATTTTTGCTAGCTAGCGCTGGAGTATGTCTTGACATGCTTGCGCTCAATTATAAGGTCCACCCTGTGTATGAGCTAAATACAGAAATAACACACACAGCTGAGACAAGTCACCTGTTTGTTATTAATTTAAATTGAAATAAGTATTGTCACCGTCGAGATCGCCACACGCCGCGCACACCCTGTTGGAGACAGTCACAGGATTTACTAGGATTCATTTAGAGAATGAAACGAATGAGTTATTGCTTCAGATGTCACAGGTCACATGTTTTTCTCCAGACATGACGGAGCATCGGAACAATGTTCCGATGCAATTTTATTTCCGGGTTTGAAGCGTGTGCCGCAGCTTCGGTTTCAGAGTGCCCATCACTAGCTGAGACTGCGCGCTTTAATATGGCACGCCCAAGGGTCGTGAAAATACGGCAGTTTTATTTACCTTCCCTCTCAAAAAAAAATGTTTTTTTTGGTTGTATTTTATGGATTACAGGTCACATTAAGGTGGACAAGTTTTTGAAATTGTTTATATTGGTCTTGTGTTTTTTTACCTCACAAAACACGGGCATGTGAAGCACTTCGCTACCTTTCTCTGAATAAGGGCTGAATAAATAAATTGACACGTGCATTGCAAACTAGAGAATAAGAGGGCGTGCAGATTTGTGCACATAATCTCAGTAGTTTTATTTACCTCCCCTATCAAAAAATATTTTTGGGGTTGTGTTTTATCGATTACAGGTCACATTAAGGTGGACAAGTTTTTGAAATTATTTATATTGGTTTTGGGATTTTATCTTACAAAAATCTGGCATTTTAACAGAAAGTGCAGACTTTTTAGATCCATTATTGTAAATAACTACTACACTGACAGGTTGAGAAAGATTGTGTGAAACTGATTTACCAGTAGTAGGATGGTGAGAAATCCATCGAAGATGTTGTTCCGATAGGAAAGGTACCCTTTACAGCTCAAGGCAAAAATCTTCACACACATTTCAAACAGGTAGTAGATGATAAAACACGTGTTGATAATCTATTTTGGAATAAAAAGATAAAGTGGAGCTGCGTAAATGTTACAGTAATACAGTATACTCAATAAATGCTGGTTAAAGCTGATATGAGACATCGAAGCAATTTTATGGTTGAGCTTACCTCCATGTAATGGTTGTCTCTCTCTGTTGTGGACTTTTCTGAATTCAATACCAGCACAGTCTAAATCATAAACAAATAGATGATTACATATAATAGCAGTCACAGTCACCATCTGTCAATTGTTCATGTGGACACAATTAAGTCCTCGTACCTTGGGGCGCTATTGGTGTGAGAGAACTATAACACCCACTAGTGCCATCCCTTTTCATGTCCCCTTTCAACATGTTTGACTCAAAGCTAATGCCCATTGGTCTGTTTTGAGGCAAGGCAGTTTTATTTATATAGCACATTTCATAGAGACAGAACACCCGCACGCATTTACAAACACACAACATTCAATACAAAGCAGAGAAAACAAAAGGATCTTACAAAAATTATCAAAATGTACATTGACATTTAAACACATTGACAAAAACCTTTAAAAACATTCAAAGGTAAAGTAAAAAAATAAAAGGGTGTTAGTAAAATATCTAAATGAAAAAAAAATATTAAACATTTTTTGGAGGACATTAATCAAATGTGAAAAAAAACAATGTTATTAACCTGGATTTAAAAGCATTTGCACTCAGGACTGACTGTGGTGTCATGCTTTTTGGAGCCTCCTGAAGCTGCATCGTCCTCTCACCTGGCCTGCCTTCCCCTGGACCCCCCGCCTGTAACAACCTTGTCCACAATAAATCCCTATTCTTTGCCACTTCTGACTCCGTTGCTCTTGGGTCCACTTTTCACCTCCACGGCTTCAACACAGCCGTAACACTGACTTCACTTTTGTTGGCATCTTATGACATATGTTTGCAGCATAACGACTAAAGGCAGCTTCACCACGTTTACTTTTAACTCTGGGCTCCACTAACTGACCTGAGTCTGCAGACCTGAGAGCCGACAGGGTTTATATTCAATCAGCATTTCTTGAATCTATTCAGGACCCAAACCATTCAGTGATTTATAGACCAGTAGCAGAATTTTAATATGTATTCTACAGCTAATTGGGAGCCCGAGTAAAGCCTTTAAGACTGGAGTAATACGTTCTGATCAGAACCAAAGCTGTGGAGTTCTGAATGAGATGCAGCTGTTTGATGCTCTTTTGAAGTCCAATAAGAAGACTGTTCGAATAATCAAGTCTAATGGACATAAAAGCATGGATGAATTTCTCCAGGTCCTTCAGTGCGTCATTAGTTTCTTAATGATTTCAGAAAAGTGTTGTCGTTAACTAGTGATCGAATGTTAAATAGAGTAAATCTTGCAATGATAATGAGGCTTGCTCAGAAGTTGACAATATATCCTAAGTTTGTAGCTCTAGAGTTATTTCTTCTCAGCTCTTTAGCTGATTTTCTGTCATTTGTAATCACAGGAAGACCACAAGCTTCGCAAACTTCATTAAGTCCTGATTTGTTCTGGGGACAAACATTGTTTGTCGTGGATAAGCAGTCTGGACCCAGAATATATCAGACCGGGCTGGGGTTAAATTTCTTCACAAGCAAAGAGGAAGATCGGCAGATAGGTGGCTGTTTGCTGAGCCTTGGTGGAGTCAGGTGTTTAATAGATAGCTGTTTGGTGACTCTTGGGTGGGTGAGGGTGAATGGTGATCAGGATTAAGAGGTGAGAACATGGGTGATTGAAGTAATGGCATTTGAATTCCAATCTTGACAAGTTTGTTAATCTTGTCTGTAAAATCTGAGTCATTCATGGACAATGGGTTTTGTGCATTCAGGGCTGGGTTGTCGTTCACGAGCTATGTCCAGGGGTGAGTGGCCTTTTTCGTTGTCGGTCCTTCCCTATGGAATGACCTGCCATTGAATGTTGAATGAATGCTTTTAAAACACTTTTGAAGACACATTTGTATTATTTGGCTTTTGACTGAACTTGAGACTGTCGCTGTTTTGCAGTTCTTCTGGTATCTACAGTATATGTGTTTGTGTTTTAATTTTGGTTCTAATTGTGCTAATTCATATGACACCATATGTAAAGTTCTTTGTTACAGCTTCAGCTGTTGTGAAATACACGATATAAATAAAGTTGTATTGCATTGTATTTTGACATTCATGAAGAAATGGGTACCCAGTATGCCTATACCTAATTGATTTGAGTGAACGATAAAGATAAAGATAAAGATGTCCTTTATTAGTCCCACAATTGGGAAATTTGCTGGGTTACAGCAGCAAAGATATAGATCACACAGAGTTGGCGGCATAATGTAGCCGTTAATGTATAACAGCAGCAGGAGACAGAAAAAGCAAACCTATGCCAATATACAGATTATATATATATATATATACATACTCAAATCCCCATGTATATACACACTTACATCCCACAACATATAGTGTAAGGAAACACTCCTAATAGCTGTCCATGGTACAGAGGGGAAATAAACAAGAATGCTGCAATGATAACAAATACTGCAATGATAAGAATACTGCAATGGTCAACAAAATACAACATTGGTCAATATAAGTACCCAATTGAATAAAAGTACAGTAGTAGTGTGTATTGCATCCTAGGACTGCACGATTGCACTAATGCCCGCCCGTTTGCAGACTTGACCCAATGTTCTTGTTAAACAGTCTGACAGCAGCCGGCAGGAAGGAGCGTCAAAATCTCTCCTACGCACAGCAAGGGTGTAACAGTCTATCACTGAAGGAGCTGTGGAGTGAAGTAAGAGTGCCATTGAGGGGATGGGCTGGGTTGTCCAGCATTGAAGACAGTTTCACCGCCATCCTCCTGCCACCCACTGAGTCCATAGAGTCCAGGGAGCAGCCCAGGACAGAGCTGGCCCTCCTCACCAGTTTGTCCAGCCTCTTTTTGTCCCGGCCAAAGATGCCGTCTGCCCAGGAGACCAGTCCATAGAAAATGACAGATGAAACCACCGAGTCATAGAAGTTCCTGAGGAGTGTCCCCTGAACGCCAAAGGGCCTCAGCCTCCTGAGTAGGAAGAGTCTGCTCTGACCCTTCCTAAAGAGAGCGTCTGTGTTGTCGCTCCAGTCCAGTTTATTGTTCAGATGAACACCCAAGAACTTGTAAGTAGACCCTCTCAACGTCTGTTCCCTGGATATTCACTGGTGCAGATGGAGAGTGCCAACGCTTACAGAAATCTACCACCAGCTCTTTGGATTTCCCAGCATTGATTTGGAGGCGGTTCTGTTGACACCAGTCCACAAAACCCTGCGTAACCCTTCTGTGCTCCCGATCGACTCCGTCAGTGATGAGGCCGACAACCGCAGAGTCATCAGAGAACTTCTGCAGGTGACAGCAAGTGGGATTGTAATTGTAGTCCGAAGCGTAGAGGGTGAAGAGGAAGGGAGCCAGAACAGTTCCCTGCGGCGCCTGCGTGCTGCAGAGGAGCATGTCAGACACAGTCGTGTGTACTTACGTACTGTGGCCAGTTTGTGAGGTAGTCGTGGATCCATGTGATGAGGTGGTGGGCCACTCCCGCCTGCTCCAGCTTGTCTCCCAATAGGGTGGTCTGGATGGTGTTGAAAGCACTGGAGAAATCAAAGAACATGATTCTCACAGTGCTCCCCACCTTCTCCAAGTTGGAGAATGAAGTGTGGAGCAGGTAGATGATGGCATCATCCACACTGATGCCAGGCTGGTATGCGAACTGGAGTGGGTCCATCGAAGAGCTCACCAGGGAGCACAGATGGACGAGGACCAGTATCTCATGGGTCTTCATCAGATGAGACGACAGCGCCACTGGTCTGAAGTTGTTTAGCTCCTTCGGATGGGGGTCTCTTTGGTTCCTGAACCAGGCAGGATGTTTTCCACAGCTGGGGGACATGTGCTGGACAATTCCACAGAGTTGGTCTGCGCATGATTTGAGGAGCTGGGAGCTAATCCCATCTGGACCCGCAGCCTTCCTCGCCTTCATCTTCCTCAACTGGTTCTTCAACTGAGATGTTGTGAGGAACAAGGCTGAGCATGAGCAGGATGGTGGTTGTCTGATGTGGCTGGGAACTTCCTCCTCATCTCGCGGGGGATATCTGGTCTCGCTCCAGGAGCCAGCGTAGGGTTAGCAGGGAGTGCTAACGTTCCCCATAATAACGGACGGGAGGATGGGGTGGTATCGTTCTCCTCCTTGCCTCAGCCCGAAGAGGTAACGTGGGTCCCCCTTCACATGGGCTCACCACCTATGGGAGGGGCCAAAGGGGTTCGGTGCAATGTGAGTCGGGCAGCGGCAAGAGGCAGGGACCTTGGCGCTCTGATCCCCGGCGACAGAAACTAGCTCTTGGGACATGGAATGTCACCTCTCTGGCGGGGAAGGAGCCTGAGCTTGTGTGCGAGGCAGAGAAATTCCGACTAGATATAGTCGGGCTCACCTCCACACACAGTTTAGGCTCTGGTACCAGTCCTCTTGAGAGGGGTTGGACACTCTTCCACTCTGGAGTTGCCCAAGGTGAGAGACGCCGAGCAGGTGTGGGCATACTTATCGCCCCCCGGCTTGGCGCCTGTACACTGGGGTTCACCCCGGCAGACGAGAGGGTAGCCTCCCTCCGCCTCAAGGTGGGGGGATGGGTGCTGACTGTTGTTTGTGCTTATGCACCAAACAGTAGTTCAGAGTACCCACCCTTTTTGGAGTCTTTGGAGGGTGCGCTGGAGAGCGTTCCCCCTGGAGACTCCCTTGTTCTTCTGGGGGACTTCAATGCTCACGTGGGTAATGACAGTGAGACCTGGAAGGGCGTGTTTGGGAGGAATGGCCCCCCCAATCTGAACCCGAGCGGTGTTCTGTAACTAGACTTCTGTGCTCGTCATGGATTGTCGATAACAAACACCATGTTCAAACATAAGGGTGTCCATATGTGCACTTGGCACCAGGACACCCTAGGCAGCAGTTCGATGATCGACTTTGTAGTCGTGTCATCGAATTTGCGGCCGCATGTTTTAGACACTCGGGTGAAGAGAGGGGCGGAGCTGTCAACTGATCACCACCTGGTGGTGAGTTGGCTCCGATGGTGGGGGAAGATGCCGGTCCGACCCGGCAGACCCAAAGGTATTGTGAGGGTCTGCTGGGAACGCTTGGCAGAATCTCCTGTTAGAAAGAGTTTCAACTCCCACCTCCGGCAGAATTTTGCCCACGTACCGGGGAGGCGGGGGACATTGAGTCTGAGTGGACCATGTTTCGTGCCTCCATTGTTGAGGCAGCCGATCGAAGCTGTGGACGCAAGGTGGTCGGTGCCTGTCGTGGCGGCAACCCCGAACCCGCTGGTGGACACCGGCGGTAAGGGATGCTGTCAGGCTGAAGAAAGAGTCCTATCGGGCCTTTCTGGCCTGTGGGACTCCGGAGGCAGCTGACAGGTACCGACTGGCCAAGCGGAATACGGCTTCGGTGGTTGCCGAAGCAAAAACTCGGGCGTGGGAGGAGTTCGGTGAGGCCATGGAAAACGACTTCCAGACGGCTTCGAAGAAATTCTGGTCCGTCTCAGGAGAGGGAAGCAGTGCACCATTAACACTATTTATCGTGGAGATGGGGTGCTGCTGACCTTGACTCGGGACGTTGTGAGTCGGTGGGGAGAATACTTCGAAGACCTTCTCAATTCTACCGACACGCCTTCCATTGAGAAAGCAGAGCCTGAAGACTCTGTGATGGACTCACCTATCTCATGCCCGGAACACCTCCCTGGTGAGGTGTTCCGGGCATGTCCCACCGGCAGGAGGCCCAGAGGACGACCCAGGACACGCTGGAGAGACTACGTCTCCCGGCTGGCCTGGGAACGCCTGGGCATCCCTCCGGCAGAGCTGGAAGATGTAGCTGGGGAGCGGGAAGTCTAGGCTTCTCTGCTGAAGCTGCTGCCTCCGCGACCCGACCCCGGATAAGCGGCGGATAATGGATGGATGGATGTTTTTTGTTTTTGTTTTTTTTATCGGAAAAGTGGTTGTTAAGAAAAGGCAATTTGAAATTCAGTGGCAATGGACATTTTTGCAAAAAAAGTTAAAAAAAAGTTAAACGACAATATCTTGCAAATCGATGATTCAATTGAGCTGACATTTTAAACTTTGGCTTTCAATGCTATGATATACCTAAACAAAATTTCAGAAAAATCTAAAAAAGTAGGGATTCACCCATTGGGTGATCTGAAGTGGAATGACTCACTCCTGGTTAAGGTGACAGCTTGAGGTCTGTACACTGGTACGTGACAAAAGCTTTCTGTCCATGCTCAAAAAGACAAAAGTGAGTGTTTTACTTACACATATGCACACCACGTGGGCCAACGCCACTGCATTGCCAAATACAGTAAAATAATAGTGGCTGAACATCACTTGCAGCTTCTGCAACACCACGGAGTTATACTGTGGTGCTGAAGGGTGCTGTGAAGAACACAGATCTATTAACAATCTCCAACAATCTCTATAATATTCTGTGTGAAAAGTTGTACCTCTTTTATCCGGTCTTTATCCAGTTCATTAAATATTTGTTTGAACTGCCCTCTATTCATAAAGCCTTCGATTTGATACTGACGTGTCTCCTGAAACAATCAGAAAACAAGAAAGTAAGATTGAGAGGTTGTGTTGCTTTCTCTCAAGGGGAACTCCAATTCATATTCCGGTTTTGGTCAGGTTTACTCATATTTCCTTTGAGTTTTTTAGACAAACAGTGTTACCACAGTTTTTCAATAGAAAGAACAGATCTACAGAGCTGGAAAAAATCATTTGCCCTCATCTTGATTTCTTGTTTCCCCACTGCTCAAACATTCAAGTGGGTGAATTATGCACGAAAAACAAAAATAAAAAATAAAAATTTTAGTACAAGGCAAATACTTTTTATGGCATTGTACATCATGGTAGTTATGCAACATGGGTCAAGTGGTGGATCAGTATACTAAATGTAGCCACAATGAGCTGACAGAAGTGATGGCCTGTCTGTAGTAGCTCTGCATTTGGATCCTGGACATCACTTGTAGCACAGCATCAACTGGCACTCGTTCCCTAAAATAAAATCAATATCAATACTGTTATGCAGTTAGGGTGAACAGTATCCGTCTACAGAATCACAGTATCTGTGTTTTCATACAAATTTACTGTCAGGACTGAAATACAACTGCTCATTTTCTGAAATGGGTAAAATTCCCATCTGACAATATCCATGTTTTTATTTCACCATGTACAATATCCGAACTGTACAAGGTGAGAGGTGAGAGGGAAAAATGGAATTGGGTCAAATTCAACCTAATATGGTACATCACGTTACATTACGTTATGAAAAGAAAAATAGTATTGCTGGTCGTGCTGCCAAAGGGATGTGAAGCAAACCTTGAAACCTATATCTCAGCTTAACTTAAAAGAAAGGAAGATCCATGTGTCTTTTACATACATGCTAACTAAGAATCCTACTTACACTTTGAGACCTCACGGCTTTCTGATGGGTTGTTTCATATTATATTATAATGAATTACGTATGTAAAGGACATATGCAGAACTTTAGTTCAGTACAGTCATCACTTTTGCATCATTCATCTGTCTAATCATCATATTCATGTGTGTGTCTGAGAGTGCTCATTTACCTTGTAGCATTCTCAGCATCATGACAGCTAAGGACTTGGAAGGCTGCTCGGATTCCCAGACGCCTTCTATTTATGGATGTTTGGACTGACATCTGTGAGACAAACATGACAGGTTAACTAATAAAATCTTTGATACTCCAATAAAATCCTCCATCCATCCATTCTCTAAACCGCTTATCCTCACAAACATCGCGGGCGTGCTGGAGCCTATCCCAGCTGTATTTGTGTAATAAACCCTAAATTGGTTGCCAGCCAATTTAAGTGCATACACACACACACCCCCACACACGCCCGCACGCGCACACACGCACACGCACAGACAACAATTTACACTCACAATCACATCTGGGGGCAATGAATAACAAAAATATCCGTTGTACCACCGCAAACATTCATCAAGTCTGGCCTGTAACACTAGGTTCAGACAGAACATGAAATATTGCATCGCCCGCGTGTGTCACATGCTTTTGTTCACGGAGTAACAACACAGACGTTGCTTCAGACGCAGAAGAGGAATGACAAAAAAGTTTGAATATCGTGACGTTTTTTAAAAGGACTGAGCAAGGCCAGAACTGGGTTTTTGTCCATCCCTGTAATTGTCCCAAACCGGGTCAACTGTATACAGTTCATATATTTGCCCTCGGAGCAGAATGAAATCTTATATTGCTCGTGCATTTACTGGCCCTGTGAGTGAGTGAGTGAGTGAGTGAGCAAGAGTGAGGGGCTGTGTGAAACCCAAATAAGCATCTTAAATTGCGTTTAATTTGAGAGATGAATGCAATAAATAAATACAGCCATATCTACAGTGCGACCCCAGTCCGAGCTCATCTGTGAATATTCCTTGAATGAAAAAAAGAGTCTGAGAAATCTTCCGGTACGATGTGCAACTATAGCAGCATGGATCAGTGATAGAGCGGTCGTGCCTCACCCAGAGGTTGTGGGTTCGATCCCCAGCCTTTGAGACCATGTCGACGTGTCCCTGAGCAAGATAGTGAATCCCCAGTTCCTCCTGATGCTCCGCCATCAGAAGGTGAATGTGAATCAGTGTAACCTGGCAGGGGAGATACCATGATCACGAAGGTGGTTCACCCAGGGTGAGGCTCAGCCATTGCACTCCGGCTGTACTGACCCCTGCGAATTCCCCAAATGTGGGAATCTCGACTGCACAATTTCTGACAGTGGGGGACTGCGTGGCTGCCAGGATGGCCGAGTGGTCTAAGGCGCCGCGTTCAGGACCCAGTCTCCCCAGGAGGCCTGGGTTCGAATCTTGAATTTCCCGATTGTGGGACTAATAAAGGGAATATTATTATTATTATTATTATTATTAAAGCACTTTGAGTACCTTAACAAGTGGAAAAGCGCTATACAAATACGATGTAGCTGCGTTCGGCATCGTAGGATCTACCAGTATTTTATCACATAGAAAAGAGCACATTTAATAACCCGCTGCAATTAGTCCAACGTGGCTAATGTATACACATTTTTATGGCTAGATTTAGCTATTGTGGCGATTAACACGAGGAGTAAGCAGGATTTTGAAACAATGAGACCTACCAGAGACATCATTTTCACGGATTTCGCTCTGTTGCATTCTGGCAGTGACATGATCAACTAAAATCATTATTACTCGCTGCTTAATTGTCTAATAATAGTATTTTGTTTGTCAAAATTATGTTGTGAGTGACAATACATGTAAATTATGTCATATATATATATATATATATATATATATATATATATATGAATGAGAAACAGTTGTGCAGCACCTTGTCCCGTTTGGCTCCTGCGCTGCATACGGGTCAGATACAGCTGGTTTGGAGACGCATGTCTTTTGAGATTTTACAGCACTTCACGTCGAAGAAGAGGAAGTAAATCGGAAGTACGGCACACAAAACCACTCCATCCTGAACACACTGCGCAACGTGTTTTTTTATTGGGGGAATTATGTCAACAAGCACAACATAAATTCATACACTAAATTTTTATTGAATTCGAGTGCCTGCCATGTACTGGTCACAATGTCATGAGGAACACATCTAACAGCCTTTTTTACTACACACGACATGGTCTTCTTGGCCGAGGCAGTGTGACTTTTTTACTCTGACTCGCTGTCTCTCAGCCAGAAATCCTTCCTCTGACTCGTCAGCATTTTGAAGTAGATCTAATTGCCTCTTCGACACTATAAGATTTTTTTTGTTTGTTTTATAGATCATGGTGACCAGCAGTGATTTTCACTGCAGCCACTGGTTGCTATGAAAATGTGGCAGCGTTTTCTCAGCACAATGTGCTTAAGATTACATAGAGCCAAATTGACTAGCTTGCCGTAGTTGTGTGAAGGCGGAGGCCTTCACACATATGTTATTCTACTTCGTTTAACTTTATTATTATTGTGTGAAGGATGAGTCCTTCACACATGTTGTTCTACTTTTTTCTTCCTCGCCTTTTTTTGGCGCGTAACTACTTCCACAGTTTTCATCCGATTTTCACCGTTCCAACTTCGTTCTATTCCAAAAATTCACGTGAAGTGTGCTTCCATTTTTCATCTCTTCACCTATTTCCCATAATTCACCACTTCACTTTATTCACCCCCAAAAAACCCATTCATTTCCAAAGGGAGATTCCACATTTCACTTTTAAATGCTTCATATTTGATATTTAACACATTCAAGTCATTCATTTCACATTCCCGTATCCCCTCTCACACCTTCACCTCATTCACCCTTCAAAAATTCATCCATTCCCAATTGCATTTCTTTGACACGCTACTGCTTCCCCATTTTTCAACCGACTTCAATCAATTCTGAAAATTCACGCCATGCAGGATTCAATTTGGTTTCACATTATTCACCATTTTACAGAATAATATTATCTCAATCAATTTATTTATATTCATTTCCATTTAGTGTCATTCAACATCATTCAATGTCCTTCCACCTTCCATCATTCACCATCATTCCACATTCTCATTCAATTCTATTCTCTATGATTCAAACTCATTCAATTTATTCTCTATGATTCAAAATCATTCAATATCATTTCACATCCTTCCACCCAGATGGCTTCAACTCCACAGCCTTCCCATGCAATTTCTCCAGAAATTGCATTCTCTAGTTAAAGTAGTAATAACTCAACTATTTTTAGATTCTTTAATACTTGAAAATGGCACCTTGGGAATGAAATATATACAGAATTAGGAAAGGTCAAGAGGCCAGGAGAATTGTCTATCTATATACGCAGAGTGTTGTAATATATATTACACCATATGGAAAGCGCTTTGTTGCAGGTCCAGCTGTTGTGAAATGCGCAATATAAATAAAGTTGTATTGTATTGTATAATTACACGTCAAAGTTTGACAACCGCCTCTCGTAGTCCTGGTATTAAATGATAATGTATTAATTATGAAACCTCTGCCATTAGCTTCTCTTCTATGGCATCACAATCCATGGACTTTTTTTTTTGCGGCTGGGGAATGTTGAGCGGGAGGTGCAATACAGTATAACTTTATTTGTATAGCACATTTCACAACAGCTGGAGCTGTAACAAAGCCCTTTCCATATGGTGTAATATAAATTAGTGGGAAATTAGAAGTATAGACGGAAGCATTATAAAAGGACAATAGCGGACGGGGACGTGGCCTCAATTTGCTAAGTAATTAAGGAACTACATGCTAACATAATAGGTGTGAAAGAAAGGCTCCAGGACTGATGTCACAAAAGACATATTCAAATTCAAACTACAAGTTTTTACCAATAGAGTATGTCAGTAGGTAAATATTTACCTATATTAACTATAAGTACTGTCCCTCAAGTCTTAACGGACATTCACAGCCCTCGTTGCCATTCTTCAGAGATTTTCCCCTGCGCCATTGTCATGATCCTTTTAAGGTTATCCACCTCTTCAAACAGGTCCGTTGATCGCCCCCTCGAGTTTGGGAACGTGGAAAACTCACATGCCACAGGAAGTCTTCTTTGTTGACCGTCTAGCCCAAACTTAAGGGGAAAAGTCGTAGTTTTTTCTTTTGCATTTCAAATCTGTGAAACCTGTTTAGGACCTTGCAGAAACAACTAGTGTAGAAGGGGGAAAAAAATCTAAATATCAAAATTTTATTTTGGTTTTTAGTTGATTTTGTTGGTAAATAAATGTCCATTGTTAGCTTCCCAAGTGGGTTTCTGATTTTTCAGACTCAACAGGTCCTAAAAATAGGAAAGAAAAAAAAAGGTGGCACCAAGAGCTGAATGACCCTACTTCCTTCTTTTCCTCTGTTAATAGTTGTATTTGATAGAATATATTGGATGCAGTCATTTTATTTAATTAATTCAGAGCAGAGACTTAACAAGTTATAAGTTATGAATTTGAAACATTTCCTGATACAATTTGATTTGTGCTACCCTATTTGATTAAACTGCCAGTTGTGTAAACAAAAACAAATATGTTAAACATATCCAATGATTTGTTTGTAATTTAATAGAAAATTTAAACGAGGGGTGTCAAACGTACTCCGGCCCTCAAGATGAATTCTTAAAGTAAAATAGGTAAATAAAAATAAGTTCAGGACGAATGAATAAACAGCCATATGACCAATTCGATTTGATGCATCTGCAGCGCCTGCCAGAGGGCAACAGGTCGAACAGGTGTGAGTTTGGGTGGGTATTGTCTTTGGCGATGTTGAGAGCCCTTCTGTGGCACCGGGCGGTGTAGATGTCCGACAGTGAGGGGAGAGGGCAGCCAATAATCCTTTGCGCTGTTTTGACTGTCCTCTGGAGCCTCACTCTGTCCGCCTCAGTGCAGCCGCTTTACCAGGTGGAGACACAGTACGTCAGCAGGCTCTCGATGGACGAGTGGTAGAAGGCCAGCAGCAGCTTCCCGTGCACTGGAGAGGGGAGCCCTCTAATCTCATTGCACACTTGAGTACAATGACAATAAAGGGATTTCTAATTCTAATTCTAATTCTAATTCTAATTTCATGGTGAGAGTCAGCACCCTCTGTTGGTAAAGTTTGAGAGAACAAAGTGATGCTGAGTTGACTGGGAAAAATACATTGTCTGAACACTCCTGTTGGTCAGGGTTAGAGACAGTCAGTTGACAATGGACCACTATGTACGTGCGGGTGAAAGCTGTATAAAAAGGCCGCTATCCACGATGTCGTAGTCTGTCTTATCTTTCATGTTATTGCAAGCAAGAAACATCACAGATTATATTAACCTTAACACAAACAACTCTGCTAAGAAAAAAACAAAACAAACAAAAAAAAACCGACATATCTCTAACCAGCCATCTGATTGGCTGAGGCACTCCCAGAATGCTTTGCAGCACTTGAGATATGAATGGCATGAGAGATATGTGTTTTGTGTTAATTGTATTTCTTTGTTCCTCGTGAGGAGAAGCAGTAAAGATAATGGATGGATGGATGTTCCTTGGTTGTTACCTTGTTTGCTAGTATGCTGTTCAGTTGATGCTGGGTGATAGTTTTGGTTTTTATATGAACTGTAAGTAGTGTGATACAATACAATACAACTTTATTTATATGACTAGTGGCATCCCTCACCCATCATGGTGTGATCATATACTGGTAAAGTCAATGTGCCTGGTAGTGATGGGCACTGTGAAACCGAAGCTCTGGCACACGTTTCAAACCCGGAAATAAAATTGCCTTGGAACACTGTGCCGACGCTCCATTCAGTCTCGAGAAAAACACGTGACCTGTAACTGTTTCATTTTCTAAATGAACTCTAGTAGACCCTAAAAAGAAACAGCATGAATCCAAACACTGTGGAAAAAATAATATTCTTGAACAAAAAAAAATAAATGCATATACTTTACCAGTGCCATAGTTTTTGTTACTTTGTGTCTGCAGAAATGTTTATACGTTAGTGTGTGAACATGAGTCGTGGTTTGTTAGTGTAACATTGTTTCACACTTTTGTTTACTTAAGATTTCAGGAAAAAAATTATCAAATGGTATTCACATTTCTTAGCTCAACATTAAACAAGATATGAGTCATTTGCTTGATTTTGTTTTTACTTTCTCAAAAACGTCCACATTACACAAAAACATATTTGTATCCAATCAACTGTTTCCGTGTGTGTTTAAATACTAATGTTTTACTGTCTAAAAGCCGCCATAGTATTTGACTGCAGTTCTAATTTTTCGCCACCAGATGTCATTATCACTGAAGCTTTGAAACTTCTAACCATTTTGAACAAATTGTTTCAAATTGTACAGTGGTTCATAAAAACGTCATTTGCCCATCACTAGTGTCTGACACACTGCTACTGGAGTTGTCACAGAAGCCTTGACCATATGATGCACACATGTTAACAGCAGCATAAAATCTTTAGTGTTGTCAACCAAGAGATATTGTCCTCGACCATAAGGGACTGCCAATGACTTGTGACAGACTCAGTTTTGACCTTGCCCCCCATTCCCTTTTTCAAAACATACACGCTCGCTTATGTTCTATCTCTGGGCTATGTTGTGATGAACCTGCGCCCAAATATATGGTACGCTTTATGTATGTGTTAAATACAGAAATAGTACCTGCAATTTAGACGCAACTGCCCTATGGTCAAGGAAATATGGTAAATTACCGGTCCAGACCACTTGGAGGAGCCCTGCGAATCCTGGTTACTACACTCAGACTCGCGTCGTGGGAGGCGCCCTTTTCCCTGATCGGAGCTGCATCGCCCGTCCTGCATCTCCGATCTCTTCTTCTTAGGGCGGGCGACATCGACTGTGCCGCCTGTCGACGGGGGTTCCACAGGAGCTGCTCCGGCCTGTCCCGATATTCAATGGACATACAAGGCTTCGTCTGCAGAATCTGTTTGGGCTCTCTCCGCCTGCACGGGTGGCACGGGCTAGTCGTAGCGTCCCCACTTCATCTATAACTATCACCCCGTCATCTCTTGCCCCCAACTCAACGTCATCCATTCCCCCCGCTACTCCCACACGCGAGTCTAGCACTTCTGAGGATTATCCTCAGGCGCCTCGAGTGATTTAACAACAACAACAATAGCACCCACAACTGACGCTGCACCCTTTGATAAGGCCCATTTTTTGGCCGTGAAAATATAGTACAAAATAAAGGGGCGATATTTTTGGAGGTTGATCTGGCCATAAGAAGAGATGTCCACATATGTTCGGTACGAATGATTGCAGTTTTCTGCGCTCAGCGACAAAGTGCACACTGGGAGATGGCTGATATTGGTTCAACTTAATGACAACACTGACTTGCTGAGTTGAACGTCCACATTCTGACCTGTCCACAGCCTCTGTGCAACCCACGCAGCATTTGAAGTCAAAACAAAATGAAAAAGTACGTGCTGCTTTTATGATGATGCGCACATGTCAAGAGTAGCATAACGCCTTCAGCGTTGTCAACCAAGGGATAGGGACTTATCCGATGATTTAAGTACTGTATTTTTACAGCCAAAAGACGCGCTGTATCAAAGGGCGCAGCACCAGTTGAGGGTGCTATTTCTGTATTTAATACTTAGACTGGGTGCACCGCACTACGAGGCGCATGTTACCATGCTATCTCGCGCATGCTAGCTCATGAATGCTTGCTCACGCATGCTAGCTCACGCATGCTAGCCCACGCATGCCAGCACTGATGCGAATAAGGGATTGTTGCCAGTAGCAGCTCCTCAAACTGACAAGATATGTCATGGCGACACATCTAATTGACAACGTCAGGGGAGGGATTTCACTGGTACCCCACACTCCTTAGAGTCACGGTTTCAAATCAAAACCAAAAATATCGCTGAACAGCATACAAGCAAACAATGAAACAAAGAAATAAAATTAGCACAAAACATGTGTCTCTCATGCCATTCATATCCCCAAAAGAAATAAAAATAACACAAAAACAATACTGATGCATTCTGGGAGCCTCAGCCTCAGCCAATCAGATGGCTGGTTAGAGAGATGTGAGTGGTGTGCTTTGGGCAGTGTTTTAATTTATTTTGTTATTTTTTTGCAGTCTGCTGTGATGTTTCTTGCTTGCATTAACCTGAATGATAAGACTACGACATTGTGGACAGCTGCCCTTTTGTCCAGCTTCCTCCTGCACCATCACCGAGAAAACGTATTCACATAATGTATTTGTCACAGTCAATTCCAAGTATTGATGTATCAGGAGGGTGTGCTAACATGCATTCTGAAATGCCTCAAGGGGAACATGTCCGATGGTCAAGCGAGTTGCTCAGTCTATATAATGGGCGTGTCGCATTATAAGGTGCCTCATTTGTTTTGGGCAAGATTTGGGAATTTAACCCTTGTGCATGTTTGTCCATTTTTTTGGCCTTTTTTTGGATTTTATGTTTTTACATCAAGGAGAAAACATTGAAAAAAAACCCATATGGAGCTGAAATATCACATAGATGTAAGGGGTAAGGGGTTCAAGTTTAAAATGTCAAAAAGTCGGAATTTTAAAGCATTTCAGTTGGGAAATACAGTATTTTATAAAAATAAACACATCCAGGGCATGCGATGTCCATATTATGTCCCATTGACTCCCATGATAACTCACACATTTTTATAGAATGTAAACCTGATGTTTTTTTATGAATTTCCCATGATTATTGTACAGATCCCTTGACAGGGGACTGAATAATGGGTCAAAAAAATAATTTGGGGATTTAGAGCTTTAATCCCCCTAAAACACCAGGTGCCGCCAAATACTAACTAATGATTTTTCCTTGCAGAACAACGATTCGCTATGGCGCGCCGTCGTACAATTTTATTCCATGAAAAACTGTTGTGATTGTCAGAAGAGAAGTGTGTGAGTGTGTGTAGTTGTGCGTGCGCGCACGTGGCACGCAACAATTCTTATAACGCAAAATACGAGTGCTTTCCAAGTGTTTGCATGTAGAGTTGACTATGTGTGTACGGGCATGTGTATATATATATATATATATATATATATATATATATATTTATATATATATATATATATATATATACCTCAAAAGTAGATCCATCTTTTGGGCATTTACTGCGTTGTGCAGTTATTTTAATTCCACTGCACAAGGGTTAAAGTGCGCCTTATGGTCATGAAAATACGGTACTTCATCAAAGGAACAAATAGCATCTTTCCCAACTGTGATCCCGTTTGCAACATTCAACATTCTACTAGCACAGTGGATGAAAAAGGGGAATTGTCTCGAGAAGGGAGAGCCGTGTTGGGGGTTTTACCAAGTTCTTTATTCACCCTGAGTGCAGCAGAGACATGTAACGAGTTTTGCTGTTCACATACTTTCTGCTACCTCACAATGACGTCTGAGAGTATGTTCTTCAATACACATCTCACAACAGGAATCAATTGAGGTTAGTTAGATTTTTTGTTTCTCATACTGCCCCTTCGAAACATTCACTGCCCACTACTACTGACTTACAGTATGTTGTGTTTGATCAGCTGATCGCGCACAGTACTCTAGGGCGTCCATCAGCTTTTTCACAATGTGTTGCAGGCCTCAAATTCAAAATGTGTGAAAGTTTGCAAAAAGAAAAAAAAACAGTTTGAACAGGAAATATGTATTAAGTTTAATATAGGTTGAAAGGGATTTGCATATGATTCTTTTTTTATTTAAGTTTGAAAGAATTTCACAACTTTACTGGAATTGGAGTTCATATGTAGAGTAAGGTAAATCAAATGAACTTGGCAAATTTGATGATCTTGCCCTACAGGGAGTATTATGTCATACAGTATATATGCAACTTACCAGCAAGTATCCCCTAAACTGGTTGTAGATAATGGCTGTAAGTAAATTCATCAAGCAATAGGTACCTGGAAGGAAACAATTATATGAGATATTCTACAGGATAAAACAACTTTTGTTTCAAGAAGATATATTGAACTGAATGAGACAATGAAAATAAATCTTACCAATGACGCTGAAGGAGACAAAGAAAATGGCATAACCTCTGTTTCGGGAGTAGGCAGGGATCATCACTGCACAAAATCAGAACATTTGGGAATTTATTAAAATAAAACAAAAATAAAACACAGAAGGCAATTAGCTAACTACAAACAAGAATGCATGAATGTGACAGCGCTTTGGCATCATAACTAAATTCAATACCATCTGGATTGTTTGCTGTAGTGAGCAGCACCAGTAGGGAAGTAAGTGAAGTAGGCAGGTTTCGAAAATACACTTTCCACTCTTCATTCTTAAGCGGGTCCTGCACACAACCACAGAGGGAGAGTGGTATAAAATAAAGGCAGGCATTAATGAAAGGTGTTCTGTTCAGGGAAAGAGCTAAAGCCTGACAAGTTTGAGAGAACTCTGAGTTGGTTAGAATGAAAACATTCAGGGCCAAGAATGAGTTTACTCATTTGATTTTACATTGGGAACGAAAGAGAAAGATTTCAATTCCTTTGTTTTTGTTATAAAAAAGACAGACACAAAGTTTAGAATACTCGCTTTTATTTCATGCTATTGAAATAGGTGTGAAACAACTCAGGAGAGAGCACCTTTTTGTTTGAACACATACCACATACTTTTCAAGTGAGCAAAATTATTGGAACGTGACTAATGTAGTGATTTCCACAGATTTGAAATCTACTTGGGTAGGTGCACACTGGCAGGGTTTTTTGTTGTCATTTTATGCTTCAACTGTATCTATATCTATATTTTTATAGTAATAATTGTTACCACTGAAAAATATTTGCTTGTATGACTGTTTTTCAGGGGTTTATGAGAGTGATAACCGCTGCAGTATGTCCAGTTAGAACACAATATTAAGTATAAGGAATAATGAATAATAAGGAATAATGAAACCAGTTTGGTCTATGTACTGTATTTTCGCGACCATAAGGCGCACTTTAGAGTGCCAAATCTTCCCCAAAACAAACGAGGCGTCTTGTAATGCGACACGCATACTATATAGACTGAGCAACTCTCTCGACCATTGACCATACAAGGGTATTTCAGAGTGTATGTTAGCACACGCTGCTCGCCAAAGTCGGAGACATCTATGCAGACTGCAAAAATATTTAAAAAAAACAACAAAAAAAACACACTGCCTAAAGCACACCACTCACATCGCTCTAAACAGCCATGTAACTGGCTGAGGCTGAATGGCATTGCTGTAATCTTTTTGTGTTATTTGTATTTCTTTTGGGGATATGAATGGCATGAGAGATACATGTTTTGTATTAATTTAATTTCTTTGTTCCATTGTTTGCTTGTATGCTGAGATATTTTTGGTTTTGATTTGAAACCGTGACTCTAAGGAGTGTGGTGACCAGTGAAATC
The DNA here is from genome assembly GCF_059441095.1 of Idiotropiscis lumnitzeri. Lineage (NCBI taxonomy): Eukaryota > Metazoa > Chordata > Actinopteri > Syngnathiformes > Syngnathidae > Idiotropiscis > Idiotropiscis lumnitzeri. Next base: position 2,630,516 of record NC_142395.1, on the reverse strand, counting down.
CCTCCCCTGACGTGGTCGATTAGCTGTGTTACCATGACATCTTTCATTGGTCTGAGGTGCTGCTACTGACAGCGATCCCTTATTCGCATGAGTGTTAGCATGTGTGAGATAGCATGTGCGAGCTAGCATGCGCGAGCTAGCATGCGCGAGCTAGTATAAGTATTAAATACAGAAATAGCACCCTCAACTGGTGCTGCGCCCTTTGATACAGCACTTCTTTTGGCTGTAAGAATATGGTAATCTTTAATTTGGTTGGATATGGAAGTGTGTGGTTTCTGTAGAACAGATAAAAAGAAAACATGAGCGGATGCAATGAAATGCCTCATCAACACAACATCAATTTGCTGCGATCGTAACCACAACATAGAAAAACAACACGAGCAACATTAACTGAAATTTCCACAAACAAATCGACATTCCACAAAAAGGATATTTTATGTTGAGTTACATACATGCTAATGCATGCACACCTTGTGGTTGGATGACTTTGGAGAGAATGTAACTGTGTTACGATGACTTTCCTCTGGTAGTTATCGTGGGTCCTAAAATAGGTGGCTAAAAACATGCCTAACCAGAATTTAACTATATTAACACGCTAACCACCAGAGGGTGCTACGACAGCATAATACAAACAAACCTGACCTTTTTTACAGCTACCCCCAAATCTGAGAAACAGATTTGTATCCATTGAGGGCATTTACGAATCTTCTCCTGGTGGAAAGGAAGGCAACTTTATGAGACGAGACACCAGTCTTACGAAAATTTTGCCATTGACTCGAACCTCTGCAGATCGGACCCTGTTGTCTCTTCCCTGTGTAGTCGTCTCGACTATTCTGCCAGCATAACCACAGTAACAACTTTGAGGTCATCCTTGTCATCTGTCCATTTGTTACGAGTTTGTAAGGCGGGCAAGTAATTGTGTGTGAAGCATTTCCAAAACTGGTCACTGAGAATTTGACTATGTCTCCGACGCTTCCGGCTCAGAAGATCGAATTCAGGGTACACCACCTGCGGTAGAGCTGAATCATGCCGCCCCATCAAGAGTGTATTTGGTGTAATGGGATCGAGATCTGCAATGTCAGATGATACATAACTCAACGGTTTGAAATTGCAAATTCCCTCAATCTCCACTAGAACCGTTCTCAATACCTCTTCGGGGACAACTTGCGATCCCAAGGTGGTACGGAGGGCGGCTTTGACGGATCTTATCTCCCTCTCCCATACTCCTCCGAAATGTGGGGCCTTTGGAGGGTTGAAATGAAAGTCGATCTGTTGCAAAGCCAATTGAGTTTTCAGGAAGGGGCTATTTTTCCAAAGGCTTGCTCTAGCTCTACAGCGCCTTCTTTGAAATTTGTTCCTTGGTCAGAGTAAACTTCCTGAGGTTTGCCTCTCTGGGCAATTAGTCTGCGTAGGGACATGAGGAATGAATTACTTGTCGAGACTGCTGAGGAGGTCAATATACACTGCTCTTGTTGTTAGACATTTATACAAAATGCCCGAGCGTTTTTCAGTTCTTCTGCCGACGTTGACCTTAAGAGGGCCGAAACAATCCATACCCGTAAAGTAGAATGCTGGATGATAGAGTCTGAGGCGGGCTGGGGGTAGATCGGCCATCTTAGGTACCTCTGGTTTAGCTCTCCATTTTTGACATTTTAGGCATTTGTGTTGGAACTTTTGCACTGTTTGTCGTCCTCTCAGAATCCAATACCGTCTACGTATCTCAGCAAAGACTCGTTCAGCTCCTGGATGGAGCAACTGCTGGTCATAGGCCTTGACAATGAGATTTGTTACGTGGTGTGGCGGGTCAAGTACGATTGGGTGGAGATAAATAAATCATAAATCACTGTGGCGGAGACGGCCACCAACTCGAATGACCCCCTTTTCTTGATCCCACTCAGCTGACAGCTTCAGTAGACTATCTGGCTGCACATTTTTACCTTCTTTTAATGTATCTACCTCTATCGGGAAACTATCACTTTGTGCACTTCTAAGATGGTTAATTCTTAGACATTATTGAACTGATGTGAATCAGGCAGCAGAAATGCTGTGCTGTCTGAGATCTGGCCACAAAATACCCATTTTTTCATCTCTTCTGGAATGTCATTACTTGTAGCGTATTGTTTAACCGGCCACTTTGATGAGTGTTGCATGAGAAAGTCTGGACCTCGGCTCCAGCGATTGTTCTCTTTAAGGTAGGCCAGAGTCTTTCCGCGTGCGATGTCGTCTGCTGGATTATTTTGTGAGTCCATGTAACGCAGAGATTGTGTAATGGTGAGCTTTTGTATTTCGGCAATCAAGGTCCCGACAAACACTTTGTACTTACTGGACTCTGACTGCAGCCAAGTTAGAACTGTTATGGAGTCAGTCCAGTAGATGTAGTCGTGTATTTCCAGCGTGAGCTCCTTCTTCAAAACTGCTGCAAGTTGAGTCCCGCTTAGGGCGGCGCAAAATTCTAACCTGGGCATTGAAAGTTGTCTTTTCAGTGCCTTGTGTAATCTAGCTGCCAGAAAAGACACTTGTACGCCGCGTTCTTCAGAACTAGTACAGAGGTAACTCACCGAACCATATCCAAGATCCACCTTGGAAAGGAAATTTCAGTGAGATGGGACAGTACATCCTCCCAGGATGTGCATGCTTTGAGCAGTTCTGCAGGCAAGTCAGGATCATCCCAGTCTCGTTCTTTCTTCCAAAGTTGCTGCACCAGTACTTTGGCTCTGGTTACATAGGGACTGATGTATCCCAATGGGTCGCACTGGCGATATATATGATAAAATCCCGGTCCACATTTCCCTTCCCTTGGTATTGCGATGGTAGACTGGCAGATGAGACAAATGCATTTCGAAAAAGTCATCGTGAAAAACAACTCCTCCTCCCATTCCGTATTAAAGTGATACGTTTTTGTCTTCTTACTTGGTCCAGCACCCCCACCCATGTTTATACCCCCCTTGAGTTCAAGAGAATAAAACGAGGGCTTAAAATTGGAGGTAACCAACTTGCAAGCTTGTTAGTTGTGCTGCACTTCGCACCGTTGTTTGCGCATATGTGGTGACCTATGTGTCACAAAAAAAAAATTCAGGCGTCATCTGACTGGGTGCCCTGTATCAATCACATGACGGATAATGATAGGCTGACATCTATTTTTTTATGTCATGCGATCTACCCATACTACCTTTGCGATCGACTGGTCGATCGCAATCAACGTAATGAGCACCCTTGAGATGAGGAATAATCAAACCAGTTTGTCTATGCAATCTTTAATTTGGTTGGATATGGATGTGTGTGGTTTCTGTAGAACAAATACAAAGAAAACATGAGCGGATGCAATGAAATGCCTCGTCAACACATCAATTTGCTGCGATCGTAACCATAACAAAATTAAAAAACAGCATGGGGAAAATTAACTAAAATGTCCACAAACAAATCGCCAATAATTGAGAAGCGCTGGGTTACATCAATGAAAGTGTGCGACAAAGACAGCAAACCACATGTATAAAACAAGAACACGATCGTCAATGGGGCTGGTGCGTATGAATGCTGAACATTAAATAAACACCATATTGTCTGCATTTCCCCTGACGGTAGGGTCGGATGATTTTAGGAAAAAATTGTCTGGAGATTTTTGATTCAATTTGCAATTTTCTTTAAAATTTACAGTGACATTTACAAACATGACAGAAAATACAATACAGAACAACTTTATTTGTATAGCGCCATTATACCATTAAAAACAATAAAAGTTATTACTGTAACAATGCAGACACTAAAGAGGTTTTGTGAGGGGGGACATTTTTTCTCAAGTTTTTAAAAACTACTTTCTGTCAAGTATAATTATAGATTCATGTGAAATTGTTTATGTAATTATGTCAATAAAATAATTATCCCTCAGCAAAGCTAAATTTATTAAAATTGATAACTTTGAGACCTATTAATGTTTCTGTGTTCCGGTCTAAGAGCACCTGATAAATTGCTAAAGTAGCCATCACCTTATTTTATATCTAGATACCTATTGATTGAAATACAAGCTTTCTCTCTCATAGCTGCTAGCTCTATGCCCAATCGCGGTTCTAGCCAAACTTTTGTTAAAAGTTGACTGTACACCTCAGCATTTACTTTGGGTCCTTCCCGACGCTGTATTTCACTTTAGCGATTAGCACATTTAACAACCCCTCGTTCGCCTTTTCGGTTAAAATGCTACTTGGTGGGGTGGTTTATTTGTCATGACACAGATCGTTGCTGCTGCTGTGTACAGACTTGCATATAGTACAAACAAAGTCCGCACTGCCGAGCTGCAAGATAGTTTGGTGCCTAGAATTAAAGCAGCAGCAAAAGAAATTGCTTCCGGGACTACGTACGATAGCGTAAAGTTTTTTTTTTTGTTTTTTTTTTTCAGTACGCCGCTGGTTTGTGTGATCTGCTTCGTGAACGTGGGGCCAAACCGCAGCTTTGACAATCTCGAAATCACTTTGTTCGAGATCGCGATTTTGATCCCAAAATGATCAATTGTTCAGCACTACCTAACTAAGCAAGCTATCCAAGATGCATCTGTCAAGCTTCTGCGAGTGATTTGGAACAAGAAGTAGCATAAAATTGCTATGTTCGAGACTGTTGCGTTTTATTAATCACTTAAATTTGGCTACCTGCTAAAATTCTCCACGCTTCAATGCAACTGTACTTGAGGCCAAACTCAGCACAAAGTGAATATTTAATCGCCAGTTTACGATGTTCAGTATTACGCAGACCCAAACAAACTACAAAACTTGTTGCACGCTTACGAGGTTAAGTGCTTCAGAAAATGGATGGATGGATGCCCCTGCTCGCTGCCTCAGGTCTGCCAACCAAATGCTGCTGGAGGTGCCAAGGACTAAGCGCTGCCTGAGGGGGGAACCGCGCCTCTTCTGTTGCCAGTTATTCCTGATGGAATGACGTCCCATTAAATGTTAGGCAAGCCGACTCTTTGTCCACTTTTGAAACTCGTTTGAAGATTTTTTTTCTTTAGCTTTCGACTCAATATGAGACTGTCGCTGTTCTGCTGGTATCTACTGTATGTGTTCATGTGTTTATGTTTCTGTTCTAATTTTCTGCTAATTTATATTTATTGTATTTATTAATTAACCTATTACACCATAGCATAGCATAGAAAGTGCTTTGTTACAGATCCAGTTGTTGTGAAATGCGCTATATAAATAAAGCTGTATTTTATTGTATTGATCGCAAAGACGGCGTCGTGACTGTCATAATAGTTGTGGATTAATGACCAAATCATTTATTTCTTTGAGAATATCTTCACTTGAAAATGACCATCAGCACTCAAATAGGATCCCGCAGGTTAATTATAGTCTTGATACCGGGATTGCTACAAAAAAATATTCAAACCGGTATACATTACAAGGGAATTCATCTTGCTGAATGAATACTTTTCGAAGAGACTGTATATCAGTAAAGAGATTATTATTTAGCAATCAAAAGCCATTCATTTGTTGTTTGAGCTGCTTTATAGAATGAAATCACTGTTCAAATTTTAGAGTTGTCACCAAACCAAAAATATTAGCATCAAAGTCTCTGTTCTGCTCGATATGCTTGTTTACACAAAGAGCATTTTTTTTCCAAATTCTGAGAGAAGCAGCTGAATTTCATAAAACTTAGCAATGTTCTATTGCTGAACAACAGAAAAAGGCAGACTAAAAAAACAAAAAGCTGCATTAAAGAGAAAATATCAAAAGACCAATTTAAATTACAGGTTTATCGCTACAGGTGGGTCTCATGCACCTATTAAATGTGACAACAAACTTTAAAATGAGCAAAGACGTTTCAAACCTGCCCCAAATAAGCACTGAATACTTTGCATCTAATTACAAGATCTGATCTTAGTGTTTAGATTTTCTGCAATGACGTGACCAAAATAAAATTACAGAGTATACTGAATATAAGTAACATACTGTGTGTCATTGTAATTGGTGAAATGAGTGCATTATCCCAATAAATGAACAGTTAGATAAAGAAAAAACACGCAGGAGAAGAAAACCTTACGTGAAACCGGTCAATGGGACAAACACCTCGGGAGACAAAGGATGAGTAATGAGTTTAGTTGAGTATACTTGCAATAACTCACCTCAGTTTTAGGGAACAACAACATGCCAATCATGGTAAACAGACAGAGGTGAAGCGCCAGCAGCAAAATAACACTGAAAATACAAGACAAAAGGAAACACCTATGTTGTTATGGGCAATGGGGAAATGTTGAAAGGGATTCTTGACGGTGTGTTTCATGTACCCCCCCACTAGACCAAACACAGCATTTTGATTAATGTTGCGTTTATTGAATATGAATTGAACAGCAAAAACCACCCGTTTTCATCCAGCTCATGGGGCGCCCATATTGCCACTGACATCACAGTTCCTAAGGGCTCAGGTAACAACCTATCACTAATCACCTGTTTTCTTGGCTTGGTCATGTGACGTTTTCAAATGAAAAAAACCGGGTGTATTTTGTTGATTAATTCATTTTGCACCAACACAATTGTAATCAAAATACCATGTTTAGACTAGTGGGGCTGCAAAGAACATATTTACAAAAAACATTTTTGACTTCACCCCCTTGAGCAGCCAGTGTAAGTAGGTCATCACTATACAACACGAGTTCCCAAACACTTGATAGACTGCTCCCAAGTTGAAAGCGAGTTTTTTTTTTGTTTTTTGGTGTGTGTGTTTGTGTTGAGCGCATTTTAGTTTCATACTGTGTATAGGGATGGGTGGGAACCAATGACAGGTGTCGTATCGGCTGGTTAACCAGCCTTATTTCTAGGTATTGGTACTCGGGTACAAAGTTGTACAGCTAAAGTGTTCGTATGTTCCATGTTTGTGGACGTCACAGAAACCCAATACTCAAAAATGCATTTTCTGTATTGATAATGCATGCTTTAGCATTGACAAGAAAGTAAGCTTCATGAAAATCGGTTTAGAAATGAACAATTTATGACTTCGATTCACATTGCCAATAACTGAAAATTGCCTGTCAACAACAATGCTAAGTTGGAATGGTGCAGCGTTTAACAGAGGTGACGGACATGTGCTTTTGTTACAAGTTAAAAGCTCGCAAGTCACTGATGTGGCAGACGCTGGCTCTCATTCGCTTCCTATCAGCGCAGGTTGAAGCGTGAAAAAAAATTTGGACACGGGTTGCTGCATGGGACAAAGGTGGACATTCATGTTTGGTCCGTATTGTAGTTCTGTACCAATATTCTGGACTTCTTTTTTAGAAGTAGTGTGGGCTTTAGACTCAGGACCTTCTGACTAACCAAAGAGCTTAAGAGAGTACGAAAGACGCATCTCAACTCAGACCATCGCAGAAAATGTCGATATTTTTCGGATTTCAATTCCAAAAGTAAAGTTCCTTTGTGGTCGCTTTAATTTTGGCACCATTTTTTTGTGTGTCACTCAGCAAACACTGGTGCCAAAGGCTATTTTTGTTTTTTTTCTTGGAGTTGTTTGTGGGACAATATTGGGAGGTCCTAAGCTTAATTAATAATGAAACTTGTCTTTATTCAGTGTGAAGAAAGTAAATACCTGGCAATCTCTGGCAGAGTTCTCTTGATGCACTTCAGTGTCTTTTTCATCAGGGATGAGTTTTGCAAGAGGAAGAATGGTCGAATAAACCGCCGAATTCTCAGTTTCTGACCAATGATAGAGAAGAAAGAACATTTTTTAACATGTAGTTTTTAACATGTGCTGTTATGTAATTCATGTGTGTGAATGTTCTTGCACACAGGGCAGTGTGAAGCGAAGTGCAGTAGTGTTGGAGTAGTAGTGCTCGTAGCCAGTGCATGTAGCTAGAGCATGTTGCATGCTGCATGTTTCTTCCTGCTTGCTAGCTTCTGCTTTCAGCAGCAGCCGCCGGCTAGCCCCTGCTTCTGGGGGTGAAAAGAGGAGCAGAGAGTGTTAGCCTCCGCAGCCGGTATATAGCCTCTCCACTGTCAAGACTCCTGCATGCCTCCACATGGCCACACATGGAAACTGGGTACCTTGTGGTCCCAGGCTAAAGTGCAGTGGATCAGGGAGCAACAGTGGGCCCCTGCTGTAAATTCACGCATCGAGCAACACAAATAACCCACAGAAGATTCCAGCATTACGCCTGGGGTGTTGGAATGTCAGAACCATGACACCCGGGCTCAGCAACAACCTACAAGAGGTCTGTGATGTCCGTAAAATTGCAGTCATAAACAACAAACTTCTGAAGCGCAGAATTGACATCTCGACCCTCCAGGAAACACGACTTCATGGATCTGGCTCCCTCAAGGAAAGGGATTATAACTTTTTCTTGCGGGGGAAACCCCCTGAGGAAACCAGGGAATATGGAGTAGGGTTCGCTGTCAGGAACACACTACTGGGAGCAGTGGTACCACCCACAGGTGGCTCACAGAGAATCCTGGCTCTCTGCCTCAATACATCCACCGGACCTGTCCACCTAGTGAGTGTGTATGCTCCAACACTCAGCTCCCCCCAAGAAATAAAAGACCGGTTTTACGATGAACTCGAAGCGTCTGTGAAAAACATCTCCAGCCGAGAACCCCTTTACCTCCTTGGCGACTTCAACGCAAGAGTCGGAGCCGACCATGACTCCTGGCCATCCTGCCTGGGACACAATGGTATCGGTAAACTGAACGAAAACGGGCAGCGCTTTCTGGAGTTCTGCACATACCATCCCCTCTGCATCACCAACACTTAGTTTCAGTCCAAACCCATCCACAAAGTCTCTTGGAGACACCCCCGCTCAGGTCACTGGCACCAGTTAGACTTGATCATACCACGCACGCCTGATCTGAGAAGCATCCTTCAAACACGCAGCTTTCACAGTGCAGTCTGCGACACAGATCACTCGCTTGTGCTTTGTAGAGTCAAGCGACAAGCAAAAAACCTGTACAGATCCAAAACCAAAGGAGCCTCCTGCATCGACAACAGCAGAACATACGACCCAACCACAGCTAGAGCCTTCCACCGTGCCCTTGAGGATTTTCTCCCCGACCCACCTCTGTACTGCTCTGCCCAGTAATACTGGGATGGCTTGAGGGATGCCATTTACAACACAGCCCTGCCAGTGTTTGGCAAAAAGCAGGGTAAGCCAAATGACTGGTTCGATGCCAACCAAACAACATTGGCACCAATTCTCGAGGAAAAACGCATCGCCCTCACAAATTACAAGTTCACTCCAAACATGCAAACTCTACAGGCCCTCCGTTCCTCTAGGAGGAAGCTGAGACAAGCCTCTCGACGCTGTGCCAACGACTACTGGCTTCAGCTCTGCAGCGATATACAATCAGCTGCTGACACAGGCAACATTAGACTCGTGTTTGATGGCATTAAAAAGGCCCTCGGACCATCACCCCGCACAATCGCCCCACTGAAATCAGCCTCAGGAGAAACCATTGCTGACCGCTCTAAACAGCTGAAACGATGGGTGGAACACTACTCAGAGCTGTACGCCAGGGACAATAGTGTCTCTGATGCAGCCCACAGGCATGTAGGGCGCCTACCAGTCATGGAAGAGCTCGACATGGAACAAACGTCCGAGGAGCTAAGCAAAGGCATCAACAGCCTGACCAGTGGGAAAGCTCCAGGAGTCGATGGTATAACCGCTGAAGTTCTTAAGTGCGGGAAGCCTGCCCTTCTGCATAGACTGCACAGGCTTTTATGCCTGTGCTGGAGAGAAGGCTCTGTCCCACAGGAATGCAAACATTGTCACCTTGTATAAGAGCAAGGGAGACAAGAGTGACTGTAACAACTACCGCGGCATCTCCCTACATCACCGGCAAGCTCTTTGCTGGAGTTGCACTGAATAGACTCCAAATCCTCGCAGAGAAGCTCTACCCAGAGTCACAGGCAGGCTTCAGAGCAGGAAGCTCAATTCTTGATATGATTTTCACCCTGAGACAGCTGCAGGAGAAGTGCAGAGAGCAACGTAAACCTCTGTACATGGCCTTCGTTGACTTACCAAGGCCTTCGACCCGGTGAGCAGGAGTGGACTCTTCCAACTGGTGGAACGGATCGGCTGTCCACCAAGACTCCTCAGCATCCTCCAGTCTTTCCACACAGATATGAAAGGTACCGTCCAGTTCGATGGGTGCACCTCTGAACCCTTCAACATCTGCTGTGGTGTCAAACAGGGTTGTGTGCTGGCACCCACTCTGTTTGGGATATTTTTCTCTCTCCGCCTGCGCCAAGCCTTTGGAACATCAACTGAGGGAGTTTACCGACACACCAGGACAGACGGCAAACTATTCAATCTCTCCCGACTGAAAGCAAAAACAAAGGTCCGACCATTCACCACCCGGGATATGTTGTTTGCCGATGATGCAGCACTGGCAAAACACACCGAGAAACACTTGCAGATTCTCCTCGACCGGTTCAGCCAAGCATGTCAAGATTTAAACCTCACCATCAGTCTAAACAAAACCAAGACAATGGGCCAGGGGACTACAGCCCCACCCTCCATCACCATCAACAACTACACACTGGAAGCTGTGAGCAGCTTTACCTATCTCGGGTCCACCATCACCAGCAGCCCAACTATAGGAACCACCTTCATAAGGTGTTGGGCCCAACGGAGAGTTCCTGGCAACAATGAGATACAACGAGCTTTCTCAAAGTCTGGGTCCCCCGGCCCTCTTTCCCAGACCGTCACCCTCTTGGGCCATGCAAATCAACCTCCTTCGTGCTGGAGATGTGGAACTCAACCCGGGTCTTTCGCAATCTTGTGGAGAATGCGGGGGAAGGGACACGTCGAAGGCGCTACGATGCAACCAGTGTGATCGACTACCACCACAAATGCAGCGGACTGCCAAACACCATCGGGGTCAAAGCCGTCGGCATGTCAGGTGAAAGCTCGAGGACAACAGAGATTTCCCAAGCTGAGGTTGCAAGAAACGCAGCGCGAGCAAACTCTGGCATCCACTCTACCGCTTAGAAAGATTATGACGCTCAGGTGAAGACGTTGGTCCGGGAGCGGAAAAAGGAAATATGGGAAAGGAAAGTGATGCAGGGAAAGGGGACTAGAGAAATGTGGTCAATTCTTCGAAACCTCACTACAAGCAGAGCTTCTGACACTGCCCGTATTATCTCCGAAAACGGCATAAATTATGTCAGCCCGAAGCAGAAGGCGAATGCATTTGTCAAACTGTACCGGGGAGTGAGCTGGTTGAAGATAGACAAACCGGACCGCGGCCTGAAGAAGATTCTCAATGGTCGCCTACGATCTAATCCGGTGGACTCAGAAGCATGCAGAGACTTCACTCTAAGGGAGATCCAAGCAGTGCTGAAGAGCCTCAATCCATCCAAAGCCCCTGGACCCGATAAGATCCATCCCAGGTTCCTCCATCACATAGGCCCCATAGCCGTTACCACCCTATTACAAATCTGCAACCAATCGTGGGCAACCACGAAGATACCTCAGGCGTGGAGAGTTGCCGACGTCCGCCCTGTGCTTAAAGCGGGCAAAGATGCCCAGCGGCTGGAGAGCTACAGGCCGATCTCTCACCTCGACAATAGGCAAGGTTATGGAGCGCCTTGTGACAAACCGGCTCCGCTACTTGGCAGCGCACAAAAACATCCTTAATCCATTCCAAGCTGGTTTCCGGACTGGCCGCAGTCCTGAAGATCAGTTGCTCCGACTCTCCCAAGAGATCAGCGATGGATTCCAGCGGTCGCCAATGCAGAGAGCGGTGCTGTCGCTGATTGACTACTCCAGAGCTTACGATAAGGTATGGCGGGACGCACTCCTTCTCAAGATGCAACAAGCCAGAGTTCCAACAAAAAGGGTGCGGTGGATACAGGCTTGGCTCTCCAACAGACTCACCTGGGTGACGTTTGACGGGGAAAAGAGCAAGACCGTCGTCCTGAAGCAAGTAGTCCCGCAGGGGTCTGTGTTGTCGCCACTCCTGTTCCTCTTCTACATAACCGGCCTCGACACCCACCAAATCAGCCTCTTTGCCGACGATGTGGCAGTGTGGAGCCAGGCCCCGAGCCTTCGACTCGCTGAACAACGCCTCCAATCAACCTTAAACCAAATAGCAGAATGGAGTAAAAAGTGGAAAATGGAGCTTTCGGCCCAAAAATCAGAATGCTCTATCAACACCCACGGGGCGAGCTGGCGCCCCAACCTAAAGCTGAACGACCAACACCGAAAGTACAACCCACACCCGAAGTTCCTAGGCGTCATCTATGACCGTCAGCTGACCTTCGCCCACCATGCAGGGAAGCTGCGCAGGCAGGTAGGGGCTCTGAAATGCCTGGCGACTACAGAGTGGGGGTATGATAAACGCACCTTCAGAGCCACCTACACAGCAACTGGCAGGAAAAGACACTCTGTATGCGGAGCTACAGTCAGGGAAGAGGCAGGTAAGCCGCCCACTGCTCCGATACAAGGATGTCTACAAGCATGACCTCAAATCCTTCAACATCAATCCAGCCACATGGGAAGACGTCACACTGGACCGTCAGAAATGGAAACAAGGTTTACGAAATGGACTGCAGACCCACAAAACCGCCCTGGCTCTACACCGAGAAACAAAAAGGAAGTTGAGTAAGCAAAAAGCCACCATGCCTACAACAGCACTGGTTCCAGCCCACACTTGCGATGTCTGCGGCCGTGTCTGCCTCTCCCGAATTGGACTCACCAGCCACAGGAGAAGCTGCGTGAAGAGCTAACCTCCTCCAGACACAAGAAATCGATGGTCTTCCGAGACTGCGATGCAGATGATTATGATCATATACTTTTTTAAATCTCTATATGAGATTTACCCCAGGCTTCACTAACACTACTCAATGATAATTTATTTTTCAATCTATGATACAAGTTAAAATTATGTTCTTTTCATGCAAAAAAAAAAAGGCAAATGCATTATTTACAGGACTTTTATTTAGAGTATACGCAGAAAATTGGAATGCTAAAACTACATTACATTACAGTGGAGCCACGCATATTCACAGTTCAGCATTTGCAAATGCAACTACCGTATTTTCACGACCAAAGTGCACACCGCATTAAAGGGCGCAGTCTCAGTTGCGGGTGCGATTTCTGTGTTTAACACATACATAGGACGCACCGTATTATTGGGCGTAAGCATGTCAGGATATGTCCTAGTACTATAACACAAGTGAGGGGCGGGATCAAAACTGAGTCAGTCACAAGTCATTGGCAGACCCTCAGGGTTGAGGACAGCTTTTGTGACAACTGAAGCAGCAGTGGGTCAGACAGAATAACTTTAACAGTATGTGATCACACAATGCCAGGGGAGGGATGTCACTCGTCATCAAACTACTTCCGACTCTGCAAAAAGCAGAGATTCAATACTGAGGCCACCAAACAGGAACCCCTGATTGCCTCCGCTTTGCCTTCTGTCCATAAAAGTTATGAACAGAATCGGTGACAAAGGGTAACCTTGGAGTCCAACCCTCACTGGGAACCAATCAGACTTACTGTCGGCAACGCGGACAAAACTCTGACATTGGTTGCAAAGGGAACGAAGCACACCCCACAGAACTCCTCGAGGGACACGGCCGAACACCTTTTCCAAGTCCACAAAACACATGTAGACTATTTGGGCAAACTCCCATGCACCCTCAACGACCCTGCTGACAGTGTAGGTCCACTGATACGCGGCTGGTACGAAAACCACACGACTCCTCCTGAATCTGAGTTTTGACCTCCCGACGGATCCTCCTCTCCAGCAGCCCAGAATACACCTGACCAGGAAGACTGAGGAGTGTGATTCCCCTGTAATTGGAACACACCCCTCCGGACTCCCTTCTTAAAAAGGGGAACCACCACTGCGGTCAGATAATCCCGAGACACTGTCCCCAATGATCACGCAATGTTGTAGAGGCGCGTCAACCATGACAACCCCACAACATCCAGAGCCTTTAGGAACGCTGGGAAAATCTCAACCTATCCCAGGGCTTTGCCACCGAAGACCTTGTTAACCACGTTGGATATTTCAACCACAGAGATAGGCGAGTCCCCCTCAGAGTCTTCCGGCTCTGCTTCCTAAATGAAAGACGTGTTGGTGGAATTGAGGAGGTCTTCGAAGTATTCTCGCCACCCGCTCAACGTCCCGAGTCAAGGGCTGCAACACCCTATCGCCACTATAAACAGTTAAACAGTGTTAATGGTGTACTACTTCCCTCTCCTGAGACACCGGATGGTGGACCAGAATTTCCTCGAAGCCATGGATGCCAAGGATGTCGTTTTCAATGGCCTCACCGAACTCCTCCCACGTCCGAGTGTTTGCCTCAGCAACGGCTGAAGCAGCATTCCACTTGGCCAGCTGGTACCTGTCAGCTGCCTCCGGAGGCCCACAGGCCCGGTAGGACTCTTTCTTCAGCCTGACAGCCTCCCTTACCACTGGTGTCCACCAGCTGGTTCGAGGATTGCCACCACGACAGGCACCGTCCACCTTACGGCCACAGTTCTAATCGGCTGCCTCAACAATGGAGGCATGAAAGATGGTAAACTCTGACTCAATGTCCTACGTCTCCCCCGGGACATGGGCAACGTTCTGCCGGAGGTGTGAGTTGAATCACATTCTGCCCGACCTTCCCAGCAAACCCTCACAATACATTTGGGTTTTCCGGGTCAGACCGCCACCATCTGAGCCAACACACCACTAGGTGGTGATCAGTTGACAGCTCCGACCCTCTATTCACCCGCGCATCCAAAATCTGCGTCCGCAAAACTGATGATATTAGTACAAAAATCGATCATTGAACTGCAGCCTTGGGTGTGCTGGTGCCAAATGCACGTGGACACCCTTATGTTTGAACATGGTGTTTGTTATTGACAATCCATGACAAGCGCAGAAGTCCAATAATTGGACCCCACTCGGGTTCAGATTGTGGGGGGGGGGGGGGGCGTTCCACCCAATAAAGCCCTTCCAGGTCTCACAGTCATTGCCCACATGAGAATTGAAGTCCCCCAGCAGAACGAGGGAATCTCCAGGAGGAGTGCTCTCCAGCACACCCTCCAAGGACTACAAAAAGGGAATTTGGTGCATAAGCACAAACAACAGTAAGGAGCCGTCCCCCCATGCTAAGGCGTAGGGAGGCTACCCTCTCGTCCAACGGGGTGAATCGCAACGTACAGGCGCCAAAAGCAGAGTGGCAAAAAGTATGCCCACACCTGCTGGGCGTCTCTCACCTCAGGCAACTCCAGAGTGGAAGAGTGTCCAACCCTTCTCAAGAGGACTGGAACAAGAGCCCGAGCTGGTGAATGAAGCAGAGAAGTTCCGACTAGATATAGTCGGGCTCAACTCCATACACTGCTTGGGCTCCTTCCCTGCCAGAGAGGTGACATTACATGTCAAACGATCTAGTTTCTGTAGCCGGGGATAGGAGCGCCAAGGACCCGGCTTCTTGACGCCGCCCGCCTCACAGGGAACCCGATCCCTTTGGTCCCTCCCACAGTTAGTGAGCCCAGAGAAGGGGGGGCCTACGTTGCCTTTTCGGACTATGCATGATCGGGCCCCCCAGGCGCTAGCCAACTAGCCTCTTCTCCTGGTCTGGCTCCACAGGGGAACACTGGATCAATTTTTATTACTCATAATTGGGGTCTTTGAGCCATACTTGGTCTGGACCCTCACCTCTGTCTCAATTCAATTCTGAACTTCGTACAGCCATGCTCAGTATGAAAAATCTAATTCTCACCTCATCACAGACCATGCTGATGGACAACACCCAGTCAATAATGGAGATGGAAATGACAATGGTATAGCTCATTAGCCATTTGTTCTTCCG
Organism: Idiotropiscis lumnitzeri; assembly: GCF_059441095.1. Lineage (NCBI taxonomy): Eukaryota > Metazoa > Chordata > Actinopteri > Syngnathiformes > Syngnathidae > Idiotropiscis > Idiotropiscis lumnitzeri. The sequence continues at coordinate 2,614,736 of NC_142395.1, read as the reverse complement.
AAATTCATCCCAGCCAATCAAGTAGCTCTGAGAATGAATCATAAGAAGGGAAGTCTAATTATACTTTGTTGTTTTATATGTTGTCTCGTACGCATTGTTGAAATTAAATGAAATACCTTAATGGCGAAATCAAGAGTAAAGATGATAAGACAGACTATCTCAATGCTCTCAGTGAAGCCGCAAGGAGGATCCCAAGGTGGAGAGCGATATCGAGAGTCAGAGGTTACAGAAAGGGAAGATGGACGCTCCACAAAGGCCAGCAACAGCACCACCGCAATGGTCAGGCCTAAACCCCTATATGGAAATAAAGAGTAGATTACAGAGACTTTAAACTGATGTAGGACTGGTACAAGTGAAAACATTCAATACACACATATATTGGATTAAATAATTTGATAGCAATTACAAACTAGATTGAGCTAAACAATTTGCGTAATTTACACATATGGTTTCTGCTCTTGCTGTTACACATCAAAGATTTTTGGGTAGAGCTGGAACCTATGTGGTGCTGAGAATGGATGGCTTGATGGACAAAGGGGGAAAATATTTTCTAATTGTAGATGGAATGGTATGCCCCAAAAGTTTCACAGTTTTGAGGAAAAAATACTTTCCAAAGTTTAAACGTTTAATTCTATGTTGTGACTTGATATCCGTTCCACCCTCTGTTACCTTTAACCCTGAACAAAAAAAAGGAGTAGAAGGAATTTTTATGAACATCGGGATAAAGTAGGCTCAGTTTGGCTAAGCAATTAAAAGGGGTCAAAGCAAAATTTACAATCAAGGGGATCTCTTCGGATGATACAATTATTTGGGATCGACGGCGAATTAACACAGCCAGTATTTTAACAATTAACCTTATATTTATTACATTTATACAGAGGAACACGTCAAGGATGTCCTCTAAGTCCTCTGTCTTTTCGTTTTGGCCAATGAACCTCTCGCTGTAGCTATTAGATCAAACTTATTTATAATAGGACAAAACAGAGGAGGCATAGAACATAATATCTCACTGTGTGCTGATGATTTGCTTCTTTTCCCATCTAATGTTCAGGCTTCAATCCCATTTGTGCTTGACTTGTTGCTGCAATTTGGCAGATTTTTTGGCTACAAGTTGTTCCTCCATAAAAGTGAGTTGATGCCTTAAGAGCATAAGCACAAGCAAGTTTTGTTACTTTGGAGTAGCTAAATATAAGGGCCTCCTGGAGCATTTGGAAAAGTTGCTGATTAGGACTAAGAAATACCTTTGGCCTCTACTCCCCATCTCATTAGCACTGCTGGTTAATGCTTTCAAGATTATATAGCCTAGATGTTTATACCCGTTTCAATGTCTGCCCATTTTCATTCCTGGCTCATATATTGAGAAATTTGACTCAACGATATCTTCTTGTATATCAAACAACAAAGAGCCACATTTACGTCAGGAATTTTTTGCAGGGGGCTAAAAGTGTGGCAGGTATGGCTAACTTTCGGTTGTATCACTGGGCTGCGAATATAAACTGCATGGCATATTGGTCATATTTTCACCTTGTATGACAATGGTCACATTCTGGTGCAAATGGTACCACTTTCCTGTCCCCTCATCTTATCAACGGCCCTGTCTGGTATGTCACTGCCTTTGACTGTTGGGGCTTGTAGAAATAATCCTGTAATATCACATTCCCTTCGGATACTTTCTCAATTCTTACATTTGAAACACTTGATATTTGCCTCTTTAGCCCAGTGGCCTCAAATCACTGTTTTATACCGTCAACCTGTGATAAAGCATTTCTTTTGTGGTCTAATTAGGGTGTTAAGCGGCTTAATGACTTTTTTGTTGCTGTATTTGCCTGTTTCGTGCAGCTAGTACAAAAAGTCAATATTCCTGAAACACACGTCTGCAGATACTTGCAACTTAGAAGGTTATGTTAAAAAGATCCTTAATATCCAATAAACCACTGAAACAATTATGGACGATATTTGCTCTGGTTGTGATCGGGGTGTGGGGACTCAACAGTGGAAGGAGTTCAACTGGAAAGCTAAGATAAGATTTTTTAGGACCCTTTTAAAATGCTCTCTGTTTAAATGTGGGGTTGGTAACAAATGCTTGGCTTTTAATCTACAGAGAAAGGGAGAATCAAGTACATACGTAGTTTCGTCTCCCATCAACAATCTCCTTATTTATCTAGAGTTAAAGATTTGTAGGAACAAGATCTTCAAGCTCCACTTGCAGATGGACTTTGGTCAAAGATTTTAGGAGGGGTTCATTCTTCATCGATTTGCACTTGCCATGCTTTGATTCAGTTTCAGGTAGTTTATTGGGTACACTATTCCAAAGTTGGATTGTCGAATTTTTTTCCGCAAATTGCCTCCATGTGCGGCAGGTAAGACGGCCAATGATATTTGTGTCATTCATAAGGAGGGGAAGGACCCAACCCTGTGCGGGTCATATCACCCCATCAGCCTCCTGTGTGTTGATATGAAAATACTGCCATCATTGCGGATAGAATTCAATGGCATATCTGAAAACTTGTAAAAACCTGATCAGACAGGCTTTATAGTTGGTAGACATGGTACATAACATAAGACAGGCTTTCAATCTCCAATTAATAGGACAGACAAGGAGTACCCCATCAATGTTTCTGAGCAAGGATGCTGAGAAAGCGTTCAATCGGGTTGACTGGGATTACCTGCAACAAAGTCTCCAATATATGGGCTTCAATCGTACGTTTATCAAATGGATCCAATTTTTTTTTATAGAAACCCAAGGTCAAGGGTGCGGGTTAACAACCACTGCTCTGATTTTCTTATACTGGGACCTGGGACTAGACAGGGTGAAGTACTTTCACCCTCATTATTTGCTCTCAGCATTGAGCTGCTGGCTGAGTTAATCAGGTCAAATCCACTCATACAAGGAAGAAGAGAAAAAACAGAAGGCAGTCATGAATTGTTAATATATTAATAATAATAATAAATTGTCGTGAGCGCCATCACTTCTGTGCCTCCCCTGCTCAATAGTCTTAATCAGTATAGCAAGGTATCAGGCTATAAAATTAACACAAATAAATCTGAAGCACTCATGCTTGTGGGGAAAATGGCCATTACAGTTAGATGATGTTTCTTTCAAGCAGGCTAAGCAGGGATTTAGATATCTGGGTGTAACTCTTACTCCTAACACAACACAACACAACTGTTTTTGTCAAATTATGAAGAATTGTCCAAGGGAATTAAAATCGATCTAAAAAGATGGGATATACTCCCGTTGTCCCTCATGTGAAGGATTGAGTGCATTAGAATGAATGTTCTTCCAAGGCTATTGTTTTTGTTTTTGTTTGCACTAGATAATTTAATATCAAAATTTATTTGGCAGAACAAAAGGCCAAGAGTCCGCCTTAAGATTTTGATGGTGGATAAAGAACGTGGGGGGTTTGGGCTCCCCATTATTAAAGAGTAGTATTCGGCCGCCCAATCAAAAGCAATGTAGCCCTGGATCATATTGGATCCAGAGGCACACTGTGTGGCGTTGGAGAGCACACATTGCCAGGTACTTCCCTCTAACTGTTCCCTTTTTAAGTCTGCAGTCCCAGAAACAAATAAAAAATGTAAATGTTTGGGTTACAAATACATTAAATGTCTTGAGTGCGAAAACAATTAAAAGGGAAGGGTGGCTCTTTCTCGAGCCATGTCCATAAGTAGAAATATTGAGTTCTTCCCATCCCTAAAAGACAGAGGCTTTGTTGGATGGGCTGAAAAAAACCTGATCACTTTGAATCAATTATTTGAAGGAAATGCAATTAAAAGCTTTGCCCAAATAAGTAGCAAATTTAATTTACCCTCAAGCGATCATTATAGATACCTGCAAATAAGAAATTATTTAACGAAACAAAGTGATTGGGATCACGTCAGAGGGGATCCAATGCATATAGAAAAGCATTTCTTTCGGACAATGAAGAATGGAAGTGTAATGAAAAAACAAGTGTCCTTAATCTATGAGGAATTATTAAGGGATATGTCAGATAACACACAACACATAAGACAATGGGAACTGGAACTGAATGTGACATTGGATGATGATACCTTGGGAGATATTTGCTCGGGTTGTTATAAGGGTGTGGGGAGTCAACAGTGGAAGGAGTTCGACTGGAAAGCTAAGATAAGATTTTTTAGGACCCTTTTAAAATGCTCTCTGTTTAAATGTGGGGTTGGTAATAAATGCTGGAGGAATTCTGGGACTGACCCATCATACAACCTTTTTGGACTGACAAAGGAATATTATAAAATAATGTAGCCGTAAGGGGGCACAAACCAGTGTCTTCTTATGCTGGTCACAAGCCCGGATAAATAGAGTGGGTTGTGTCAGGAAGGGCATCCGACAAAAAAACTCGGGCCAAATCAAACGTGCAAATCAAATTCATCACTTCCATACCGGATCGGTCGAGGCCCGGGTTAACAACGACCGCCATCAGTGCTGCTGACCTACAGGACTCTGGTGGAAATTGGACTACTGTTGGTCGAAGAAGGAGAGGAGAAAGATGTGTTCCAAGGAAGAAAGAGAAGAGTAACACAAAGGGTCTAGAACTGAGAGTAGGGACTTTGAATGGGGGAACTATGACAGGGAAAGGTAGAGAGCTAGTTGATATGATGCAGAGGAGGAAAGTGGACATACCATGTATTCAGGAGACCAGGTGGAAAGGGAACAAAGCTAGAAGTTTATGAGCAGTGTTCAAGTTGTTCTATAACGGTATAGATAGGAAGAGAAATGGAAGAGGGGTTATTGTGAAAGAGGAGTTTGTTCGGAACGTCCTGGAAGTAAAAAGAGTGGCAGATAGAGTGATGAGTTTGAAGCTAGGAATCGAAGGTGTGATGATCAATGTTGTTAGTGGGTCTGTACCACAGTTAGGTTGTGAGCTGAAGGAGAAGGAGAACCTTCGGTTGGACCTTGATGAAACGATTGAGAGCATCCCTAGAAATGAGAGAGTTGTCATTGGTGCAATCTTCAATGGACATGTTGGGGCAGGAAACAGTGGTGATGAGGAGGTGATGGGCAGGTTTGGTATCCAGGAGAGAAACGCAAAAGGACAGATGGTGGTTGACTTTGCAAAAAGGACGGAAATGGCTGTTGTGAATACATTCTTCCAAAAGAAGCAGGAACATAGGGTTATCTACAAGAGTGGAGGTAGGAGTACACAGGTAAACTAAACCTTGTGTAGACGGTGTAATCTGAAGGAGATTAGCAACTGCAAAGTAGTGGTAGGTGAGTGTGTAGCCAGAAAGCATAGGATGGTAATGTGTAGGAAGACTCTGGTGGTGAAAACAACAAAGAGGGCAAAGACAATGGTGGAAAATGAAAGGGGAAGAGTGTTGTATGACCTTCAGGAAGGAGTTGAGACGGGCTCTTGATGGTCAGGAGGCGTTCCCAAATGACTGGACAACTACAGCGAATGTGAAGAGGGAGACAGGTAGGAATGTCCTTGGTGTGTCATCTGGAAGGAAAGGAGATAAGGAGACTTGGTGGTGGAATGAGGTGCAGAAATGGATCCAGAGAAAGAGGTTATGAGAAGAAATGGGACAGTGAGAGGACTGAAGAAAGTAGACAGGTATACAGGGACATGCAGCGGAAGGTGAAAGTGGAAGTGGCAAAGGCCAAACAAGGGGCTTACGATTACTTGTATGCGAGGTTGGACAGTAAGGAGGGAGAGACCGATCTATACAGGTGGGCAAGGCAGAGAGACAGAGATGGGAAGGACGTGCAGCAGGGATGGAAGTGTGTCGACAGTTGCCAGTATTGTGATTGGAAGATGGAAAGAGTACTTGAAGAGTGGATGAATGAGGAAAATGAGAGAGAACAAAGAGAAGAAGAGGCAACTGCTGTGCACCAGGAAGTAGCAAAGAATGAAGTGAGAAGAGCATTGAAGAGGATGAAGAGCATTAAAGAGGATGAAGAGCAGAAGCGAAGACCATAACCTCTGTCTTCTATTCATTGAAATTCAGGACGTTAAGTGATTTCCTCTAGGCAGGACAACAGTGGTCTCAGAATCAGAATGCCCTTTATTGTCATTGTATTCAGTGTGCAACGAGATTAAAGAGATCCCCGCTCCAGTGCAATACAACATTAATTGAATTATATATATAAAGAATAAATGAATTAAAGATTAAATATTTAAATCGAAAATTAATACGAAATTGGAAAAATAAAAACATCATGTCGCTAATCTGCAAGGTAAGGGTAGGTGTGTGTGAGAGTTCAGCGTAAAGATGGTTCTCAGGAAGAAACTGTTTTTCCGTCTGTTAGTCTTTATTTTGATGCACCTGTAGCACCTGCCTGAGGGCAACAGGTCGAACAGGTGCGAGCTCGGGTGAGTGTTATCTTTAATGATATTGAGAGCTCTGCTGAGGCACCGGGTGGTGTAGCTGTCCGACAAGAAGGGGAGAGGGCAGCCAATAATCCTCTGCGCTGTTTTGACTGTCCTCTGGAGCCTCACTCTGTCTGCCTCATTGAAGCCGCCGTACCAGGCAGAGACACAGTACGTCAGCAGGCTCTCGGTGGACGAGTGGTAGAAGGCCAGCAGAAGCTTCTTTTCCAGGTTGAATTTCCTGCAGAGCCTCAGGAAGTGCAGACGCTGGTGGACCTTCTTTATCACTACTGTGGTGGTGTGTGTCCAGGAGAGGTCATCTGAGATCTGTACTCCCAGGAACTTGAATGTGTGGACCCTCTCCACACACACGCCTTTGATGTAGTGCTACTGGAATTGTGAAATATGCCTGGCAACACGAGCTAGCTGAATTCTGATTGGATAAAAACGCTCACCAAAAATACAACACGAGGATATAATATTACATCAATGTGAAGAATATGATCTTATTTCTTGATTGTGTTAGGCCATCAGAGAAGGTATTCCGATCGGGTCCAGGGGCTTTCCTGGGGTTTCCTGCCAGGAGTGCACGCCTCACATCGTGTTCCTCTAAAGTGAGTGAGGGGGAGTTGAGGCATGGAGTGCGGGGTGTGGCGGTTGGGGTGAGTCAAAGCGAGCAAAGAAGCAGTTTAGCTCCTCCGCCAGCGACGCACCCAGGTGTTATGCTATCTCCACTGTAGTTGGTGATGCACTGTAGACCTTGCCACACCTCTTGTGGACTGTTGCTGGCAAGGTGGGACTCTAGCCACTTCTTGTAGTCCGTTTTGGCTTGCTTAATACCTTTTTTCAGGTCAGCACGGGCCACACTGTACAGAGCTCTGTCGCCTGACCTGAGGGCAGTGTCACGGGCCTTGAGTAGTGAGCGAACCTGGCTGGACATCCAGGGTTTCGTGTTTGGGAAAGTCCGAATGGTCTTGTTCAGGGACACAGTTTCCATGCAGAAGTTGATGTAGTCCAGTACACACTGTGTGTAAAAATCAAGGTCCCGATGATCAAACAGGTCCCAGTCAGTGTGATGGAAGCAGTCCTGTAATTCATCCATGGTGGTCTCATGCCATGTTTTAACAGTCTTTGTGGTGGGCCTGAGTCTGCGTCTGAGCGGGGTGTACGCAGGTGTGAGGAGCAAGGACAGGTGGTCTGACTGGCCGATGGGGGCGACGGGAATGGCTCTGTACCGTGCTGGATGTTCGAATAAACATGATCAAGAGTGTTTTCTCCCCTTGTTGGGCACTTAACATGGTGGTGTTTTCGTAAGATGGAACCTAGGGGCAGCAGGTATAACGAAAACAGCAAGGGCCCCAAAACGGAACCTTGTGGGACCGTATAACAAAGGGACAAAGCGAGACTCGGTGCCACCAAGGCGAACACAGAAGGTCCTGCCAGTCAGATAAGATCTAAACCACTCTAGAGCGCTACCGCTAATGCCCACCTGGTGCTGTAAACGAGCCAGAAGAATATTGTGGTCCACCATGTCGAACGCTGCAGTTCGATCGAGCAAGACAAGACATACATAGACTCCAGTGTCGTTTGCCAGGAGAATATCATTCAAAACTTGTAGCAAGGCTGACTGTGGTGTGCATTTTCTTGAAGCTTGACTGGAAAACCTCCATGACGCTGTCTTTATCCAAGAAGGATTGCAACTGTAAGTGCACCACGTTTTCCAAAATTTTCTAAATAAAAGGCAATTTGGAAATGGGTCTATAATTTGACAGCACATCTTGGTCAAGGCCTGGTTTCTTAAGCAAATTTATCTTGAGTTTTGATACACAGTACTATGTATCAGGAGTGATGGCACCAAAAGGTTCATGTGAACATTCATGATTGCACTTTGCCTCTGGAGTGAGTTTAATGTGTAACAAGAGTAAAATGAGTTGGGGATTGTGGGTGTGGATTGTTTTTGGTTTTTTTTTATGTGTGTGTGCGTGTGTTATGTGGGGGTGGGTGCGTGTGTGTGTGCCTGTAAACTTGTTAAATGAATAAAAATAACTTTGAAAGAAAGAACGGTTTGAACTGACCACTGGCATATCCTTGAGTAGTACCAACGATACAGACGAAGGGAGCTTGCATCCACCCGGTGGTTAATGGACCGATACTGGAGGCAAGCACACACATGGTGAACAGCCATAAAACTATAAATTCTGGACAATTGAGTGAACAGTTTTAAATTCTCTGTAATATGCAAGGAGGAAAATGAATGAATAAATTGTCATGATCGTAGTCAGATATTAATAGTCATTTAACGGCATTATGGACGATCCTGACAACATTACGTAGGTTTTGCCCAACAAGGAGTGGTGTTTTCAAGCGTAAATACACACAGAGATAACAAAAACCGCATTGAGTGTGCTGTCACAGTGACAAGACAGTCATTACGCCTGTATGAGTGCAGGGGGATGATACTGTTTGAGACGTCAATGCCTCCGATACCAAAAAGATTGATTGTCAAATTGATACTTTTTAATATTTCAGTTATTTGAGGCACCGTATTTGCAATATTATAGCAGAATGGAAAGAGGTTTGTCTACCACAAGGAGCAGAGTGGCTCTCCAATAAACAAAAGAAAGTTAATCCAACTGTAAAATACCGACCGGTTGCCAAAATTCATTTGTGGCGGCTCGCCACTAGTAAATGTGAGAAACACTGCAGATTTCTTTTGCAGTCAATGAATTGCATAATTTATGGGCTTCACAAATTCAGACATTAAGTCTGGATTGCACCAAGGTTTAACTTTAAAACTAAATTAAATCCTGATTTAAGTTTAAATTCTGTTGCACCAGAACTTGAAACACAGTTTCAACAGTGATCAAGAATGAATTTTGAATTGACATTAAATTAGGATGGGTTAACTTTAGCACTGGCTGCATTTTTCAAGTCAATAGAGAAAAAAATAATGACGTTCCGCAGACAAAATTGATTGACAGGCTCAATTCTCTTTTATTTTAGGATGGATAAGAAATTTTGTTGAGACTCCAGTTTACCAAGGAAACAGTTTTTGAGCTGAATCAGAAGACTAGACCAGGTGTCAAACGTGGCATGTACAGAAATGCGACTGTACCACTGATGCTACAAGTCCGGCTTTTAAAGTTTTCTTAGCAGCGTTGAATTGAGCCACGTCTCATTTCTCTTTCACTCAGTTGAATCTGTTGTAACTGTCAGCTGGTTGATGGCAAACAGTATCATTCCTTTTCACCGTGTTGTCTGTTTTCTTGACTTCTATTGTTTTCTCATGTTTTTTTTTGTTAAAGGAGGAAAAGTTTAAGCTTCTGTGCCAAGCCATTATAATGTAGCTAATTAAGTAAACAAGTGACGTTAAGATTACGTTTTTGCTAGCTAGAAACAATGTAACCCTGTATCTCACTGTGTACGCACGTGGCAAATGTTTTTTTTTGTCTGGGTTGTCAAATGCTGTTGAAGTTATTCAAAAAGTCCTGATTGTGTTTGGGAGGAAGGTAAATGACAAAGCTTAGCACAGGGACAGCATGGTCTACTTCAACATTGAAAATATCAGAAAACAAATGTTTAAAACAGATAAATTAATTTTCAACCTAGTTTTACTAACTTCTGATTATAATTTATCATAGATTAATTAAAAATTGTTGGTGCAACCCAGTATAAGACAGACGATCACAAAATGTGCAAGATAAATAACGGCCAGTTTGATATTGCCAATCTGGTCGGCATAGGTTACTGAAAGGACAAGTTATACTTAAAATAGGTATCTATCTAGATTGATGGGTATTGTTATTGAAAAATTTACTGTACAAAGGAATCATGAACATGACACTTCAGTTGAAATTGAATTTTTTTTTTTCACCACATATCTTATGTGAATGCCAACATAGGAATTATGAATTTGTTGTTGTTCTACAGTATGCAAAGAAGAGCTATGTGAGTTGGACTAATGCAGTCATAATTTATAATTGCACGTTATTCAGGTTAATATGAAAATGACTGTATTCACAATAATAAACAGGGTCACCCACCACACCAATCAACAAAGTCCATCATTAACACTATTGAGGCCACAAAATTGTAAAAAGTTTTAGTTACCTGAATAGCATCTTCAATGAGAACAACAGCTTGCTGGATGTAAAGCTCATCATCTGTCAGAAGAGAGACTGGTGATAGTAGCAAGACCATCTTTGACTCAGAGATAAATCGTAACGAATTCCAAAGTTAAAGGCATTGTGAAATTAACTGTTCTGTATCGACTGGTCTACATACACTTCCAGGATAATAGTGACTAATAGAAAGTATTAACACGCTGCCTTTCTAAGATAAACAGAAATGACTCTGAAATGTTGTCTGTAGAACTGGTTTGACTGGTTTGATTTCTACTAAAAT
>NC_142395.1:2564003-2586503 GCF_059441095.1 Idiotropiscis lumnitzeri | reverse complement strand
AGGGCAAAATTATTTCGGTCACTGTAATATATTTCGGTAACGGTAAATTTTCGGTTTATCGCCCAGCCCTAGTACAACGGTACGGCTTTTCTGTGGATTTTTCTTTCACCGGTAGGGGTGCTCTATAGTTCAGAAAATAACTAAATCATTTTTTTTTTCGTCATCGGTCAGTTCTGTTTTAATTAACTAAGTTGTTGCCTGGTTAAAAGGCACTGTTTTGACAATCTGTTCAAGTACCTTTGAGTGCATTCACAGTACAGAATCGTTCTGTACATGCAGTAAATATTTTTTTTTTCAACATAGAAAACTGCGGCTTATATCCTGGTGCGGATTGTATTTCGGCTTTTTTGTTTTGTTTTTCCGAAAAGAGTTGATGCGGCTTATATACAGATGCGCCTTATAGTCCTGAAAATGCGTTGTGCGTTTTCTCTTCGAAAGTTGGCTCAAAAGTTGGTACAGCATTTAATTTCTAACAATAAACACAAGGCTAATAACCGCAGCCTATATTTCTTGCCATTCTTCCAATCTCGATGGATGTCATCTCTACGCCAAGTCCGGTCACAACATTTTTAGCGTTCTTAGCATCTGGTTCGTACATGTATGGTCCAATATACATAATGCTAGCAACCTCCTCTTCAAACACCTGGATTACCTCAGATAAGTTTGAAATATCACTTTCTGAATGGATTTCTGGCTGCCGTTTTACATTTTCCACTTGGAGCCCCTTATTATTGTTCTTGAAATGACATCACACTTCCGGGTTTGTCCCTTGCCAGTATCTCACTTCGGGAGAATGCGTATATGAAGTCCTCAAGTAATGAACGAGTTCCCTTCCTACGTTGGCAATGCGACCTTAATTTCCATGCAAGTCGGAATTAAACGATTAATACACCCTTAGTCACTAAATGAATATCTAAATACACGCGCTATATGTCATATTAAAACAACAAACCAAAATTAAAAAATAATTAGATACAATACTTACCAGCACTGCTTAGTGGTGGGGCCATGATGTGGTTTTCGCTTAAGTGTTCCCATTACATTATAAACTTGACCTCGGTCTGTCTTGTGTTTGTACATAGTGACCCACATGCACAGATGAAGGGACGATGTCACTCACGACGTAGTGTTTAGGGAAGTAAATGAGGTCCAGCGTGTCCAGCAATTCGGTAAGAGGTATACCGTATTTTTACGGCCGAAAGACGTGCTGCATCAAAGGGCACAACACCAGTTGAGGGTGCTATTTCTGTAATACTTAGACTGGGCGCACCGCACTACAAGGCGCGTGTTGGCATGCTAGCTTGCTCATGCTAGCTTGCGCATGCTTGCTCACGCATGCTAGCTCGCGCATGCTAGCTTGCGCATCCTAGCTCGCGCATGCTAATGTCTATTAGTAGCAGCGCTTCAGCTCAGATCAATCAGAGATGTCATGGCAAAACATCTAATTGACTACGTAAGGGGAGGGATGTCACTGGTCACCACACTCCTTAGAGTCGTGGTTTCAAATCAAAACCATAAATATCTCTGAACAGCATACAAGCAAATAATGAAACAAAGAAATAAAATTAACACAAAACATGCATCTCTCATGCCATTCCTATCATCAAAAGAAATAAAAATAACACAAAAACAGTACTGAGCCATTCGGGAGATTATCAGACTGAGGCATTCTGGGAGATTATCAGACTGAGGAATTATGGGATCTTATAACCTTATCAGGTTAAAAAGATGTGAGTGGTGTGCTTTGCAGAGTGTTTTTTTTTTTTTGCAGAGTCTGTTGTCTAAACCTGTGATGTTTCTTGCTTCCAATAACATGAATGATAAGACAAACTACAACATTGTGGACAGCTGCTCTTTTGTCCAGCTTTCTCTTGCACCATCACCGAAAAGACATTCACATAATGTATTTGTCACACTCAATTTGTAGCTCAGACTTTGGCCCTCAGGGTGTGATAGCATGCACTCTACAATGCCCCAAAGCGATAGGCTCACTAGTCGAGAGAGTTATTCAGTTTATTGAATAGGTGCGTTGCCTGATAAGGCGCCTTGTTTGTTTTGGGGGGAATTTGAGACTTTAAAGTGCGCCTTATGGTCGTGAAAATACGGTAAATACAGTATCTGGGGTAAGGCAAGGCTTTTCAATTTCATTTCATGGATACATGGATGATGTCATGTCATGGCCTCTGAAAAACATGAACCAATCTATGTGTTTTAATTATTAATATCACCAGAAATGTCCACTTTATGCTTCACATTTTAAGGGGAAATCAATTAAAGTTAAAAATTCAATCAACACTGTTACTCAACACAATTTGCAGATTCATTCTCCCAGGCCCCCGCACTCTCAATTTGACAACACAAAATGCATTTTGGGCTCCAGATGACAGCAATGACGGTGTGTGTTCAGACTGAGGTCATATTGAAAAAAAAAAATGGATATGGAAATGGCGGATGAGAATCGAGTGTCGTAAAGTCAAAACAGAATAAGTCAAGTATCTCGTTACTCAAGGACCTGCTGTACTTTGTTGAATATATGAAATAGAAATGATTTTTTTCGTGCTTTATTTTTTGGGATGTTGTTCAATTCTTTGATTTAACTTGGCATTTTCTGAAATTACTTCTTATTTGGTATTTAAAAAGGTCTTTTTAACATTTAGTTACAAGTTTAATTGAAAATGCAATACTTCATTATTAAGCCCCTGTATCTAAACTTATGTATACAACTGAACATTCCAGTGGACTTCAAAAACAAATGTACTTTATGTGAACAAATCCTCCATCATGTTTTCCTAATACTTCAGTGGGGGGACCTTAAGCAGGTAAACATGTTCAATGCTTTGGCAGAGCTGGGCCTTCCAGAGCTGTTGCCCGTGAATTGAATGTTCATTTTTCTACCATAAGCCGTCTCCTAAGGCGTTTTAGGCAATTTGGCAGTACATCTAACCGGCCGAACAACTGCAGACCAAGTGACATCACACCAGCCAAGGACCGCCACATCCAGCATGTTTACCTCATAGATAAGGCATCACCAAATGGCGGACCGCGGTCCGGATCCGGACCGACAGATGGTTCGGACCGGACCCATGACCAATCTATGATGATTTTTTTTCAGGGCGCATTCGCAAACGTTGACACTGCAATCCTAGTTAATATGGAAAAGGCGTCACTGATTTGAGCCAATCAAATCTTTTGTTTACCATCCACTGCCAATTGCGCAGTAGACCGGAAGACAGTGCTGCTGACAGTATGCCGTGCTAAAAAGTTAGCAAGGTCGATGAGTGTTGTTTTAAATGAATGGACGAAAAAATTTAGTTGCATTCTAGCTGCAGCAGATTCAAAACCAGTGTGCATCCTATGCTCCGAAACCATTGCAACATTGCGAAGCGCCACTACGAAACAAAGCACTGCCCTTTTGTGCAAAGTTATCCGCTGAAGTTTGAGGTGAGCGCACACAAAAACATCGAACTTCGAGTGCAGTATAACAGATGTTTACATTTTCGTTCACAGCCCAGTGGCAGGCAAACGAATGTTCACTAAGAGTATCATGGATTTTGGGGAAACATAAAAAAACATTCAGCGATGGGGAAGTTGTGAAGGAGTGCTTAAATGCGGTTGTACAAACATTAAAGGAAAACACAAAGCCCAGATGTGTGAAATAATCTACCAAATCCCAATGGCCCTGACTCCTTTTCAACCCAGATTTAAGTCACTGGCAGGGCAGTCACAAACTCATTTTTCTCATTAAGAGAAGTTAAAAAAAAAAAATCAAATGAAAAGGTGGTGTCAAAGCTCATTTCGAAAAGGTTTTTCATGAGGACAGCCATTTTTATTGATTGTGTACTGAACATGTTGACCTGTTTTCCTTGGATAATTAGGCTTTCCGTTTTTTTTTAGGCTGATAACTCTTTGATTTAAGAAATAAAAGGTAAAAGGTGTGAACTCAATGCTTAGCACTTGATATATTTCAGCAGGAGATATTTTACTGTTTTTTTCTGGAAGTGGCATCCTTAAGTTCCTGGAGCCACATTTTCTTGAATGTGAAATAAACACCTCATATTTGTTTGACTGGCAAAGGTGTTTAATGGAAACATTGCTAAATATTTAGTATAATAGTGCGCTCTGTTGAAAACGACTAAATATTGAAACTATATAAAAATGTGAACATAGGCTAGACATTAAGGGAAGTTGGACTTTGGTTCGGACCTTTTAATTGGAAGAAATTTTAGTCGTGGACCTCTGTGACTTTTAATTGAATACCTCTGTCATAGATGGTCTGAGACAAGCCATCCGGACAGCTGCTGTAACAAATGGTTTGCATAACCTATGTATTACTGCATAAACTGTCTCAGGGAAGCTCATCTGCATGGTTGTTGTCCTCATCGAGGTCTTGACCTAACCCATTGCTTCTCAAATAGTGGGGCGTGCCCCGCTGGTGGGGTGCAGTGCGATGCTGAGGGGGGCGCGTGTTGACCTGGGAAACATGCTTTTTTCCCGCCATAGTACAGCTGAACGATGTATGGTTTTGGGACCGAAATTGCAATATCAGACAACGCGATTTTGAGATCGTCAAAGCTGCTGATCGTGCCCCTAGTTCACGCAGCAGCTCATGCAGTATTGATTTTTAAAAAAAATAAATAAACGGCGCCCTATCGCTCGTTGTCCCGGAAGTAATTTCTTTCACTGCTACTTGAATACTAGCCGCCAAGCTATCTTGCGCCGCTGCAGTATGATCTTTATTTATAATATATCTAAGTCCGTGGACAGCATCAGCAACGAGCTGCGTGATGACAAATAAACGACCCCACTAACAAGTAGCGTTCTAAACGAGGAGGCGAACGAGGAGGCGGTAAGCGTGCTAATCGCTAAAATGAATTAAAGATTAATAAGTGCTTCGGTGTACGCTCGACTTTAAACAGAAGCCTGACTCAAACTGCGTTTGGGTTCCAGCCAGCAGCTATGAACAAAAATGTTGTATTGCAACCATTACGTATCAAAACATAGACGACTGCTACGTGAGCAATTTAGCAGACTGTCTCAGGAAACGTGGAAACGGGTTACGTCATCATGACGAAGAGGTTCGATGTCAAACGTATAGTAAGTATTTATCATCTCATCAATATTTGCACCACAGAGTACTGAGTTTCGAGATCCTCACAATAATAGTTCTCAAAATTATATTTCTAACCAATTTAGCTTTGCTTAGGGACATTTTATATAATACATACTAGGGCTGGGCGATAAACCGAAAATTTACCGTTACCGAAATGTATTACAGTGACCGACATAATTTTGCCCTTGTCGGTAAATTCGGTGTCTAAAAAAAAAGAAAAAGAAAAGTCTTTTCTGTCTGCGGCGATGTGAATGCCTCTTTAAGGCGGCTACAGCGCATCTAGTCACGTGACTCATGCGCTGTAGAAGAATGTAAACAGAAGACGCGTTCGTTGCTGGCGATTAAAATCCTGAAGCGGCTGACACGGCTGCAGACAAAGTAACGTTAGTTGAAATTGTTCCTGTCGCGCTTGTCCCGAAAAGAAATTCGACATCTGTCGTTTGGAAATGTTTTGGGTTCCATAAAGACGATGTTTGAGCAAAAGAACACGAACTGCAAAGTGCGTCGTAAGCACCTGTAACAGCGCGTTCAACCTTTTCTGTTTCACCACCCACAACACAACCATGCTGTTGACTTGGAGCTTGTGCTAAAAGTTCAAAGTGAGAAGCAAGGTTCGACAAGTGACAACAGCCCATAACGGAGGCGACACCATACGAGAGAACGTCTCAGAGGTGGACGCGATAGCCTAGCACATTGCTAAAGATAGAGCTCCTCTAGTTACAGTGGAGCGCACAGGATTTAAACGCCTCATGAGCGTAGCCGACAAGAGGTACAAAAATATTTGTCGCAAACAGCACTTCCCCATATGGACAACATCGGGACGGGAGCGGAGACATGTCGAGCATTTTGCATCCACATCCGACTTGTGGTCGAGTCGCAACATGCATCCCTGTTTGAGCCTGAATGTGCAGTACATAGACAACAAGTGGCGACCGCGCACCAGAGTACTCAAGAGTGCACATTTTCCTGATGAAGCACACTTGTTTATTTGGCATTGGCATTCCATTGACATTTTTTTCATTTTATTTAGCATTTTGTTTACAGGCGACTAGCTCCTTTGCACATGGCATTATTTATATTGTTTACAAGATACCTTAACACAAATCTAGGCCTATGCAAATGGCATTACAGCATCTCAGCACAATATATTTGCAGAAAAAGATTTTGTGAGAGGTACCCTTTTTCTCCTGTTCTTTGTGACATTGTTCAAGTCATGCAAGTTATTCAAATGATTTTTGTACTTTTATTTTTCATTGAAAGTAATGTGTACCAGTTGGTCAATAAAAAAAACAGTTGATATGCATTTCCTGCATTTATTTTAATTTTGGTCCTCAGGGGGAATTTATCGCACATTTATCGTTATTGAGGTAAAATTGCCCAATTTGTCGCGATATTGATTTTAGGTCATATCGCCCAGCCCTAATACATACATAATCTAACATCAATATACAAAGAAATTGTACATTAGTATGAAATGTTAAAAATATTGGTGGCGGGAGGGTGAATTGTTTTCTTCTTTGTGACAGTACATATCAAACAAAAAGAAAAATATTTAAGTATTAAAAAACCTTTTAGCTGTCACGATCCGTCTGTTGTTGTTGCAGCTGAGTGGGCGTGTTCCGACGGCGCACGTTCCTGTCGTGTGTGACCCGGTCGCGAGCGAGATGCGCTCACGAGCCACGCAGCTGCGACGAATGAAGACTCTGATTACTGACTATTTAAGCCACCGTGCGGACATGTCCGCGTCGGATTATTATCCCACGTTGCTCATGCTCATGTACCTTGCTCTAGTTCTTGCCTCGATTTACTCCGTGTATAGTCTTTGAGTGTTTTGTGTTGTTCTTTATTTCCAGCTATTTTTCGGCTCGCTTTTTGTTCTTGTTCTCGCTTTTGGATTTATCTTATCCCTTTTGTGGTAAGCCATTGTTCGTTTTCGGTTTCCTTGCTTTGCAAGCGCTTTCTGTTATTTCGTTATTGCTTTCCTGGTGTGACTGTGTCCACCAGCGTTTTTCGTTTCCGTCAATTCCGACGGCTGTAATTATAGATACTCCTAATATTATACGAAATTGATAAGAGAATATTCCCTATAGTGATTCTTTGATTGTTGCCTGACGGTCACAATAAATACTTTGATCAACATCATTTCTCGTGTCAGCGCATTAAGAATCCACTTTCGGAAAGCGGCCCTGACAGAATAATCCGACCATGGATTCCGCTGACACAGAGAAAATTTTCAAAGCGTTGACCAGTCAAGGACGCCTGGTAGGCCAGCAGGCGACCGAACTCGCAACTTTGCGCGATGCGGTCGGCCAACTGGCGCATAGGTTCACTAGCCTAGATGCTCATTTGAGCACCTTGGTTGCCCCTGTCACTCCGGCTCCCAACCCGGTCGCTTCCCCGTCCAGACCACAGGTTCCGGGTTACCCGTTCAAAGAGCCCAGTTTGCCCCATCCCAACCGCTATGGCGGAGAGCCAGGCCTCTGCGGTCCGTTTATCCACCACTGCCGGCTGATCTTTGATCAGCAGCCCCTTACTTATGCTCATGAGAGTTCAAGAGTAGCGTTTATGATGAGCCTCCTGACTGGTCAAGCAAGTGCTTGGGCCATGGCCGTGAGCAACGCGCGTCCGGAAATCCGCTCCTCGTTTTCCATGTTCTTAACGGAGTTCCAGAGGGTGTTCCATCACCCGATTCGGGGAAAAGAGGCAGGAGCGGAGTTATTGGACTGCACCCAGGGTTCCCGGTCTGTCGCTGACTACTCCATCGCCTTCCGCATCCGGGCCGCCGAGAGTGGATTCGACGACTGCGCCCTGCGAACCGTGTTCCGGAGAGGTCTGAGTCCCGCCCTGAAGGACGAGCTGGCTATGCGAGACGACGCCGAGACGCTGGAGGAGCTCATCACCCTGGCCATCCGTCTCGACAAATGCCTGCGAGAGCGCCACCGAGAACGAGGGTTGGAGCAGCGTCGCACCGAGCCACCACGCTTCCGGGTCCCCGAGCCTCCACCAGCCGACGAGCCCATGCAGCTGGGAGCCAGCCGTCTGGATTCCCGCGAGCGAGAGCGACGGCGCGGGTCAGGAGCATGCTTCTACTGCGGTCTCCAGGGTCATCGAGTATCGACCTGCCCACAACGATCCATCCGCCGAGAGTCACCTCCTCGTCGCACGGAACACTGTGAGTCCGCGGTCAACCCTTCCGCGACCACCAACTCCAGAGAGGAGCAGCCAGACCTCCCGGCGAAAGATCAGGCTAATGCCGGGAACATTCTGAGACTGGAGGTGGAGGGAGAGATCATAGCAATGAACACCTCCATCAAGATCTGCGCGCTGATCGACTCAGGGGCAGATGACTGTTTTATAGACGCCGGGTTAGTTTCTAAGCTCGGTTGCACGGTTACCGAGCTAGATAGGTCCGAGAAGTTGAGTGACCTCGATGGTCGTCTCCTAGCCGACATATGACGCCTAACCGAACCGCTGACTCTGAAACTTTCCGGCAACCACATAGAGAAATGCTCCTTCTTTGTGATGCCGTCTAGGGCAGCCCCGGTCGTTCTCGGCATTCCGTGGTTGAAAGCGCATAACCCGGTCATCGACTGGGGTCGGCTCTCGATTCAGAACTGGAGCTCATTCTGCTACGCTCACTGTTTACGTTCCGCCGAGGAGGGCCTACAGGTCAGGGCAGCCCCGGTAAAAGAAGTCAACCTCGATAACGTACCGCCAATTTATCATGATCTCCGCGCGGTTTTCAGTAAAGAAAGCGCCAAGTCTTTGCCCCCACACCGTCAGGCAACAATCAAAGAATCACTATAGGGAATATTCTCATCAATTTCGTATAATATTAGGAGTATCTATAATTACAGCCGTCGGAATTGACGGAAACGAAAAACGCTGGTGGACACAGTCACACCAGGAAAGCAATAACGAAATAACAGAAAGCGCTTGCAAAGCAAGGAAACCAAAAACGAACAATGGCTTACCACAAAAGGGATAAGATAAATCCAAA
This sequence comes from Idiotropiscis lumnitzeri, assembly GCF_059441095.1. Taxonomy (NCBI): domain Eukaryota; kingdom Metazoa; phylum Chordata; class Actinopteri; order Syngnathiformes; family Syngnathidae; genus Idiotropiscis; species Idiotropiscis lumnitzeri. Next base: position 2,577,393 of record NC_142395.1, on the reverse strand, counting down.
AGCGAGAACAAGAACAAAAAGCGAGCCGAAAAATAGCTGGAAATAAAGAACAACACAAAACACGCAAAGACTATACACGGAGTAAATCGAGGCAAGAACTAGAGCAAGGTACATGAGCATGAGCAACGTGGGATAATAATCCGACGCGGACATGTCCGCGACGGTGGCTTAAATAGTCAGTAATCAGAGTCTTCATTCGTCGCAGCTGCGTGGCTCGTGAGCGCGTCTCGCTCGCGGCCGGGTCACACATGACAGGAACGAGCGCCGTCGGAACACGCCCACTCAGCTGCAACAACAACAGACGGATCGTGACATTAGCTGGGACAGTTTTATCAATCACCCATTTTTTTGCAGTGCATTGATGTCTGGTAGTAATTTTGTTGTGGCAATTCTCAGAGCAAATTTGAGGTATAACTCGAAAAGTGGCGAGTGACGTATTCTTTTCAAACTGCAACGGTTACTAGGCAAAAAAAAAAGACATCATTTGACCAGACTACAGTAAAAAGTATTTAGGTGCCCATTCTTGATCAAACACCAGACACTCATTGATGACTTTTCTTTGACATTGCTGCAGATTAGTGTTGTATAGCTTGCAAACGATTCGTTAAAAAGAACAAATCTTTTCAGTGAACGTGAGTGAATTTCTCAAAAATTACAGCTATGATGACACTGAGCTGGAGTAATTAGTGAGCTGTTTGCCATCTGCTACACAAATCAGAATGAGAAAATATGTTTTCCTCGATTTTTGATGAATAGTTCTGTCAATTTATGACCGTGTTCAGCCTTAAAATGGCTTCTACTTCTCCAAAATTAGATATGCTATCATGTACTAAAGCAAAAAGAATGAGAAAAAGGTTTTAATTAATTTCTGGTGGATAATGTTGTTAATTCATGACTCTTATTGTGACTTCAATGCCTATTTCTCCCTAATGAGAGGTATCAACACATTTTCAGCAGTTGTAAGTACTGGTCTACCATTTCCGGGTACTGCTGAATTCCGAATGAAAAAACATACAGTATTTGATTTATGAATTGTCCCACATATTTGACCGTAGTAACTTGTGGACGGTCCCTAACGAAAGAACGAATATCAAAATTGACCATTCTACTAACTTTTACGCACTCTCAATCAACGTGTTTTTTTGTCGTTTTACTTCTACTCAACTGCCATCAAGAAAATATTGGCAATGCCACATCTGTCTAAATGCAGCAGCGGTGTTCGAAAACAGTCATGAGAAACGTTTGTGGTAGCACGTAGTTGACTTAATGTGTTTAAATTGGACAAAACGACACGTCATATATAAACGTTTACGGGTCAAGGCCGCAGTACTCGTTTTTTCCCGACTCGTGACTAATTTGAAATTAAACATAGATAGGGTCACCTGTTTGTCCACTGACACCGCCCGAACGACATTTGATCGGTACTGCCCGCCTCGTCGGGTCCCGGCGTTCTCTCCCCGACCAGCATCCATAATTTCTGCTTGTTGCATCGCCAATTTCCGCGAGCAAATGTTGTGATTCCATTCTAGAAAGCCACGCGTTGTTTTCCCCACTTGTGACCCTCAACTGCAAAAGTAACAAGTTCGTTGTTGGGAATGAAATGTGTCACCGTGGACCAGCTTTCGAACGGAGTCCTTACCAAATGTTACGAAGCATTAGAACAAGTTCTGGTCTGTTCATGGAGAACGTGCCATGGGGAAGTTAAATTGGTATTGTGCTTCAGACTGTCCTATGATAGTGTCATTCAACACTGACTTCCTAACATAAACCTAGTCTCCACCTACACCGTTTGCGGATGTCGCAATCTGCACAGCCTCCTCTCACAAAGACGAAGTCAAGCCAGCCGCCACTGTTATTTCTAATACTGTGCATTACGGTAATGCGCCGAAAGCGCTTGCCGTTGGCCACCTTCAAAATAAAAGCTCACAAAGTCATGTATGCACGTCAGTGGTTTGGATTTAAATAATGTTATTACACTTCTTTGTTCACCCAGGCGGATGCAAACTGTCTCCGAATTACACCATGAAATGTTATGAATTGAGATGGAAAGAGATATTAATGTTAAATGTGCATCAATGGCTGCATTACAACTGATTTAAGAAAAATAATTACAAATTAAGTTTTCCTTATCCCGCAACGAGACCAGTGCTGGGGAACAATAGATCACCACAGGTATCCAACCAAAGTACTTTCATCCAAATCTGATATGGCATTTCAAAATAAAATGCCAAAGAAATCTCAACTTTTGACCAATACAGTGAACCCCCGGTTATCGCGGTTAATGGGGCCCGAGACCACCCGCGAAAACTGAAAATCCGCGAAGTATCGGCGCACCTTCAAAAATGCTTAAATATTGTATATATTAATAATATATATATTATATATATATATATATATATTATATATATTATAATATATAGATATTATATATATTAAATATATTATATATATATATATAATATATATAATATATATTATATATAATATATAATATATATTATATATATATATATATATATATATATATAATATATAATATATATAATATATATAATATATATATATATATATATTATATATATATTATATATATATATATATATATATATATATATATAATATATATATATTAGAAATTAGAAATCCCTTTATTGTCATTGTACTCAAGTCTGCAACGAGATTAGAGGGCTCCCCTCTCCAGTGCAATACAACAATAATACAGACAAATATATAAATTAGATAAATAAATAAGAGAGTGCAATGGAATTTAGTACTGAATAGTGTATATAAAAAAACATCACAATGCTGTTCTGCAAGGTAAGGGTGTTCTCGTGTGTGTGTGAGATTTCAGAATGGAGATGGCTCTCGGAAAGAAACTGTTTCTCAGTCTATTGGTCCTCGATTTGATGCATCTGTAGCGCCTGCCAGAGGGCATCAGGTCGAACAGGTGTGAGTTTGGGTGGGTATTGTCTTTGACGATGTTGAGAGCCCTTCTGAGGCACCGGGCGGTCGGTGTAGATGTCCGACAGTGAGGGGAGAGGGCAGCCAATAATCCTTTGCGCTGTTTTGACTGTCCTCTGGAGCCTCACTCTGTCCGCCTCAGTGCAGCCGCTGTACCAGGTGGAGACACAGTACGTCAGCAGGCTCTCGATGGACGAGTGGTAGAAGGCTAGCAGCAGCTTCCTGTCCAGGTTGAATTTCCTGAGGACTCTCAGGAAGTGCAGACGCTGGCGGACCTTCTTTACCACTGCTGTGGTGTTGTGAGTCCAAGAAAGGTCGTCGGAGATCTGTACTCCCAGGAACTTGAACGTGTGGACCCTCTCCACACACACGCCTTCGATGCAGAGGGGGGGCGGCACCGTCTTGTTCCTCCTGAAGTCGACGACAATCTCCTTTGTTTTTGCAGTGTTAAGGTGCAGTCTGTTGTCCTTGCACCAAGCTGTCAGTCTCTTTACCTCCTCTCTGTAGGCTGTCTCGTCACCTTCCGAGATCAGACCGACCACTGTCGTGTCGTCAGCAAACTTGACGATGGTGTTGTCGCCGTGGGCCGGGCTGCAGTCGTAGGTGTAGAGGGCGTACAGGAGAGGGCTCAGCACGCATCCTTGAGGGGAACCGGTGCTCAGCATGCGGGTGGAGGACGTGTAGGGGCCGAGCAACACAGTCTGGGGTCTGTTGGTCAGAAAGTCCTTAATCCAGATGCGTGTGAGGGCAGGGAGGCCGAGAATGTCCAGTTTGGCGACGAGAATGTCTGGGATGATCGTGTTGAATGCCGAGCTGTAGTCCACAAAGAGCATCCTTGCATAGCTCTGCTGTTGTTCCAGGTGGCCCAGCACAACATGCAGAGCAGTGTCGATGGCGTCCTCAGTGGATCTGTTAGCCCGGTATGCAAACTGGTAGGGGTCCAGAGTGGGAGGAAGGCAGTCCCTGATGTGCTGGAGAACCAGCCTCTCGAAGCACTTCATGATGACTGGTGTGAGAGCAACAGGACGGTAGTCATTCAGGTGGACGGCTGGTGACTTTTTGGGGACAGGAATAATGGTGGAAGTTTTCAAGCAGGAGGGGATGACTGCTTGAGCCAGGGAGCGGTTGAAGATCCTGCAGAAAACATGTGCCAGTTGGTGGGCACATGCTCTGAGGACCTTGCCTGGTATTCCGTCGGGTCCAGTAGCTTTTCTGGGGTTAACCGCCAGGAGCGCGCGCCTCACATCGTGTTCCTCTACGATGAGTGGGGGGGAGTTGGAGCATGAAGTGCGGGGGTGTGACGGTTGGGGCGAGTCAAAGCGAGCGAAGAAGCAGTTAAGCTCCTCTGCCAGCGATGCACTCGGGTCTACAGAGGTCGTGCTGCCGCCACGGAAGTTGGTGATGCTCCGTAGACCCTGCCACACCTCCCGTGGTCTGTTACTGGCAAGGTGGGCCTCCAGCCTCCCCTTGTAGATTGCCTTGGCTAGCTTGATGCCTTTGCTCAGGTCAGCACGGGCCACCCTGTACTGGGCTTTGTCGCCTGACCTGAAGGCAGCGTCCCGGGCCTTGAGGAGAGCGCGAACCCTGCTGGACATCCAGGGCTTTGCATTTGGGAAGGTCCGTATATATATATATATATATATATATACGGGTAGAGAGAAAGAGAGTGAAATTCATGTTATATAAAAAAAAAACAAATTATTATTAAAACTTATTATTTTTTTATTCGCCAGCCATTATTTTTGTATTTATTCAATTACTTCGACTTTTACCTGCTGGTACGCCGTCCGGTGTGCCCTGTGAATGTTATGCTCTGCTGGAGGATTGAGCAGGACTCTCCAAACGCAGACACGGGAAAAAAGCTGGTGATACAAAGATATTTATTAGAATCACAATATAGTCAGTATCCAATTACAATCTAGGACTATGAGGGTCGATCGGCTATAATATATATATAATACCAATCTATCGGCGTAAAGGATTTTATAAGCTTGACTACAAGTGACATGTATTCAGTTTAATGCAATAAAGATATATACTGATTGGGCTTTAAATCAATGCATGAGAAAAGGTCAGGCCAGGTTGTGTGAAATGCATGGGTGGCAGATGTTTTGTGCAGGATGAGCCGCACGTCGGAGAACTGAGTGTGCAGACGCGAAGGGTCCCGGACTTCGATCAAGGCCACCCGGCTGTTGTTGTGTGAGATGGTCACACGGTCGACCGTGAGAGCAGAATAACAGATCCAGTGGTTCATCGGCAGTGGAGCGCACAAACAACTGCCATGGCGCGCACCGTGTGAAGAGCCGACACGTCACCTTGCGGGCAGAAGACGTCCACTAAGAGAAAGCTAAAGTTAACTGCAGATGACACATAGCCAATAGGGGAAGAGTAGGAAGTCTTGGCTTTGTTTGCTGAAATGTATAAATGATCCTGGGCAACATAGGGGGGGGGCGTTGTTTTTTCCTGTTGGTTGCTGTAACCGGGCCTCTCAGACTTTGTATTAGATTTCCTGTTAAGAATAAATCCACTCCCGTGTGAAGTTGCCGGCATCCTGGTCATCTTTCTCTCAAAACGAGCGCGCATAATTGTTGGATGAATGGAGGTTGTGTTTGGTTAACCATTAATGGAGTCAGATAATTAATTAGAACTATTTTGGTAAACCTTTGGTACATTTAAAGTTAAAAACTCCAACAATTTATGGTGACCCCGACGTGATCGGAGGGAGAGGACTACAAAAGAAATCCACAGACTTCGAATAAGAGAACCACAGGGTCTGGGACCCAGGGTCAGGGACCCGTATCCACACCAAGTGACGACTTGTTGAACGGAAAGGAAATCCCGACTTAGACCTGTTTTCCTCTGGTGGTACCACATCTAAAAGGTAAGCAGAATACCTGTTACTACATGTCTGAATTCTGCACAATTGGGGAAAAATAAATGTAACAGAGGAAAACGGGGATAATTGGGAAATTAAATATTAAAAGTGTGGATTGTTACACGGTGTAAAATCTGGGATTTACGTGTCACGGTGATACGGTGTAAAATCTGGGATTTACGTATCACGGTAATAAGGTGTAAAATCTGGGATTTACTTATTACTAAATTTGTGGTTCTGATACGGTGTAAAATCTGGGATTTACGTATCGCGAAGTCGTAATAAGGTGTAAAATCTGGGATTTACTTATTACAAAAATAGTCTGAGACTATATGTGGTATTGATACGGTGTAAAATCTGGGATTTACGTATCGCAAAGTCGTAATAAGGTGTAAAATCTGGGATTTACTTATTACAAAAATAGTCTGAGACTATATGTGGTATTGATACGGTGTAAAATCTGGGATTTACGTATCGCAATTTGTGTGCAAGTGGAAGCAGTGTGATTGGTGTGATATAATTTTGACTGTTTTGTTTGATATTTGGCTGGGACGCACGGGAGTGGATTGTTCAGGAGGAGTGGAGATAGGTGAGATATGGGGCTCGGTTGCGATGAACCGTATGAAAGCGATGGTGTGAGGCAAGAAATTGATGTGAAGTTGGAGACGCAATTAATGAGTGGAATTGAGGAAAAAAAAAAGAGAAGAGAAAAAGAGTTATCGGAAGGTGTTTTTGAGATTGCAAAAGGATGACCTGTTCCGCGGAGAACTGGGAAAATGGGATATGATTCAGTTGGCTAAGCAGTTGCAAAAGAAAGAGAGGAAAATGCTGAAAGACATCAAACAATTGAAAGAGGCAAAAGATAAAGCTAAATGGATTCGGAATGGTAAAATGGAAAAAGAAAATGGCAAAAGTTATTTCAGTTTAGAAAATTGGGGATAAATAATATTTTTATGTTTATTTTAATTTGGGGGGAAGATATTACAGGTGCTGAAGGGCTTGAAACAAGAATTTAAAAGAATAAAAATCAGGTTGGATTCAAATAAATGAATTAATTAGTGTAACTATAATTATTAAGTCAAAACAAATTTCATGTTATTCAGTAACAGTAGGAGAGGCATGAGTGTTCAAATTGACATTTATGGTATTGATATTACGAGAGTAAGAGAAACTGCTTCTAGATGTCATTCTTAATTAGAATTCGTGTTGGAAACCACATCAATCGAGCACAAAGTAAAAAATTAGCAAAAAACAATAGCTCTGTTATGCAGAGTAAAAGATACACTGGATAAGAAAGCACTATATATATCGATATTTAATATAACATTATGAGTGTTCCCTATATGACCCATTGGATTGACACATGGGGAAGGCCTGCAAAATATACAGTCAGTCAATTTTTACTTTACAAAAAGGGGCCATAAAATAATTAGAAGAAAGCAATATCGAGAACCAACAAATCCACTATTTTTGCACTTAAAATGAACAGGATTTCATGAATTAACAGTAGTAGCGCTCTTCAATGTATGCTCAAATACACACCAAACGATGCAAATCATTAGTTCAGCCATTTTGAAACGCTGATACCCTCAGTCGGAATTTGATCCTTACATGCCTGACATGTTGCAGAAGGCGAACATGTTGGAAAATGTGTCTATTTCTGATGTTATTATAGAGAAATTTCTCTCATGAGTTTAACCGCTCTTGTGTCCCTCTTGTGTTGTTCCAGTTTTGTTATATTATTGATTGAGCTCACTTTGCTTGTGGCTTGGTGCTCGGCTCGGCTGGTTAGCACGTGGCTGCGGCCATCCAGAGTGGAGTTGTTTTAGGAATACTGTTCGGAATATTACAGTTTGAAAACTGACAAGTTTAAAACTACTTATTTTGAGACTATTGTCATTGATATGGGCCTACTATTATTTTAGTAGTTTTCTAAATCGTGTCACGTAAAATGTTCCTGTTCTATTGGCAGATAATATTATTTATTTTACTTTTGATTTTTCCGAGTTAATGTTTTTTCCCTTATGAATTCCAGACAAATAGGAGGGGAAAACACTGAGGCCCTGAGTGGCCCGCGGCCCCTATGTTTGTTTCCATACAACCCATCCCTTCACAGCCCAGTTTGTCTCTTTTCATGACACTCAGCTCCTCACTGTGTGTGTGTGGGGGTGTGTGTGTCTGTGTTCCCTTTGGCTGATAAACATAGCTGGTTGTTTGGTCTACTATAGTTTTGTTTACTTTCTTTGCTGCCTACTCTCTGTAGGTTATTGTTAATTTGATTCTCCTTGTGATGTGGCATGAAGAAAATTTTTAAGGATCCATTGGCATAAATAAAGGTAAATAAGGAGGAATTTGTGTTCCCCATTAGAAAATATGAGCCTTGATAGGAGATTGGTTTACCAAATATAAAGTTGGATTAAAAAGTTCTGTAGATGATTTATTAACTGATGTGAATTAAATGTGACAAAGGTGGAAGACAGATGTTTTATGACTGTACGACGCGAACTCTGACACGACAACTTTTAAGGGACATGACAGCATTCCATAAATGCCAGACTGCTAACATCCACATCTATGAGGTGTTTGACGTCACAGGTGCAGGATCGTCAGCCACGTCCAGGAGAAACGACATCACGGGGACTCAATGGGAAAATCAAGAGACCCACAGTAGTAAATTTTGGCATACGCTGGCTAAATTGAGGCAAAATTATGGATCTGCCAGCACAAATCTCAGTGAAACCAAGGCGGACGCGCCAAGGGAGGGGTCTCTGTGTGGAATTGGAAAGTGGAAATTATCTTTTTGGGTAAGGAATTAGATACCTAGAGGGGAATGAAAGTGTGAAAGAAAAAGTGTTTGTACGTATATGTGGTTTGAGTGAATGCTTAAGGGACGGGCCTCAGGAAGAAAACCTGATGAAGGGCACCGGCAAGCCCTTACAGTACATAGGGTGCAATGGGCGGACAGGCCTGATCAACCTGAATCCCTATTGCACTCCCGAGTATTGATTTCCAAATTATTATTGGTGACAGATTGGAGTAATTAAATTCAAGCATCAAGTGAATGGTTGATTGACGTTATTACACAAAATGTATGCAAAACTGAAAGTTTCAGAATGGAGGTAATTTGGCCCTTCTCACTGGCAATTGCTACTCCTCCAGCTCTCTCCACAGGTTTGAAGTGACATGTGACCTGTGTGTCCAGAAGGCCGGAGAACGCTTCAAATAGCGCCTCATCACGCCCAGGTTCTCCTCAACAAAGAGGGAGAATAAGATAGTTGTTGATTTAGCCTGCTTTTGTGCCCAGCAGGTTTTATGATTCACATCGGGTGCACGACTAGATAACACACACCCAGTCCAGGATAGGGCAAAATTTTGTTGGATTGTTTAGACGTTTCCATGTAATAGGGCACCACAGCAGTGATACTTGAAGTTAATGTCAGTTAAGTGGGGCAGTTGCGCTGTTTTCATTAAAAATTACTCACTTAATGCAAGGGTAGGTCCTCCGTAGGGGGATGCGAGAGTTACATTCGGGACAAAATTTACTTGTGAGGAACTGTCCTCACTTGAGGCCGAGGCCAGACTTACAGACCAGCATGATGGTCATCGGCTGAATGGGGACACCTCAGGTGAGATTGGCCGTGCCGTGCATCAGAGTATTTCTGGCCCCGTTGGGGCCGATGTTGCTGTGTCTTTCAGATGGGGAGGGGAGGAGACAGGCCTAGTCTATGTGGCCAGGACGAGACGTGAATGGAGTGAGCCTTCCGGAAGTGACCTGTCCAATAATGTCGTCATTACACAGCTGTTCCAGTGGGCCGTCCTCATGGGCGTGCCCCTTCCGGGTGCAGACATCATGCGAAACAGTCCATCAGTGAAAAAATGCTAATCGGTCTAAGTAGAGCACATTTTGTACATAATTTTGCACAACATCAGAAAAGGAAAATATGGGAGTGGATTAAGGAGCGTTACTAAAAATTGTTGTACTTGCAGGTTAAGGAGGCCAAGAGAGATAAAAAAACAAAAAAGGGGGAGCAGCGAAGGCAGCAGCCAATGGCTGCCATTGGACCTGCTCCTTCCACTTCTGCTGCTCGTAGGCAAGGTTCGGGTGACGCGGCGCCACAGCAGACCGGCTGTCCATAGCAGGGCGGTCAACGAGGTCGGGATTACGGTAACAGAGGTAGGGGTGGTTATAGACGGGGGTTGTGAGTGGGGTGTGCTCGTGCTGCGGGGTGTGGGGTCACTGGGTGATGAGCTGTCCATGCTGAGCCACTTTCTGGAATGTGCCATCCTCTGGTCCGGTGCCATATCTGTCGCAAGGAGCTCTCCACCAGCGCAGGGGGCGCCACCGTTACCCACTCCCAACGCACTCTTGACACCAACCCGCTGGTACCCCATTCCATGACAGGGGCCCACGGGGCTTCAGGGTTCGAGGACTAGCAGGTCCCAGCATTCCGGGGACGGTGGATGGACAAGTTTTCGATGGTGCTGGATATTAGGGCGAGCTATGAGCTCCTTCCGCATCTCCCAGTGAGCCTTGTGGACTCTCGAGATTGCCTGAGTCACTGCCCTAGACTGAACGAACACTGGAATTCGAGTGGCATTTCTGGATGGGACTGAACTTGACTGTGCACATCGTTCGGAGGGAGCATATGTCGTGCTCTCTTCCTTCCCAGTGGCTGAACTAAACTGAAACATCTGAGGGCAGCTCTGAAACCTGGTTCTTCATCCTCCCGCGGTGGGTATGCCCTGTTCCTGCTCTGGTCTGAGTGGTGTAGCAACCTCCACCCATTCAATTCACCAATTGACATTACATTGTACATGTGGTCACACATGGTTTGGTTTATCAAAATGCATTCATCTAAATTTAGGCAGGAGTAGATCTTCCATTAGGATTATATATGTCAGGGTCGCCGGTCGGCGAGGAGGGGGGTGGACCCAAAATGCGAGGAAGCAGGGATAAGGGTAACTTAAAGGGAATTTATTTACAAAAACAAAACCAAAAGGCAAACGAGGTACTAGGACAAACAAACGTGGCAGGGTGCAGAATAACAAAGTCGAACTAAACGTGACTAAACAGAACAAAAACCGAGGAACGAAGACAGTGACAAAAACTAGGGACAAGAGCGGGAGCAAGAGCGGGAGCGAAGCGAGAACATGAGCGTGAACGAGATCAGGGAGCGGTCGTGACAGTCCAAATGGAGCAATGTTCCGACGCTGAGCTGTCGGGATGAGGTGTTCAAATAGTCCAGTGATTAGGGGCGCAGATGGGAGTCAGGTGTGCCAGTCTAACGGGGAACAGGTGCGTGGCTGGTGATGACGAGTGCTGAGGGGAAACGCTAACACAGCTGACAAAACAATAACAGAAACACATGGCAGGAAGGAGGGAAGAAAACAATAACAAAAACATTGACATGACCGACACGGGTCATGACAGTACCCCCCCTCAAGGGACGGATCCCAGACGTCCCAAAACAAACGAAAAAAAACATTGTCCAAAAACGGGGGTGGGCGGAAGGGGGCCGGGAGGCGGGACCACGACCCGCAATCAAAAGACTGGTCAGGCGGGTGTCCGGGAGGCCAGACCAGCGAGTCCTGTGGTGGTCTTTCAGGCGGCCGACCGGGGGGCCAGACCAGCGAGTCCAGCTGTGGCCTTTCAGGCGGCCGACCAGGGGGCCAGACCAGTGCGTCCCGATGGGGCCATTCAGGCGGACGTCCGGGACGACCCGAACGCCACCTGGAGTCCGCTGATGGGGCTGAGACGAGGGGCGGCGGCGAGGCGCTGGGTGCCGCAGAGGACGGAGCTTGGACCGGCGTTGAGGCGGGCGCAGCAGAGGCAGGAACTTGGAGCGATGGCGGGACGTCGGACGCCGCCGAGACGGAGACGAGGCACGGTGGAACGCCGGTCGCCGCCGGAGCAGGGACGAGACGCGGCGGAGGGTCGTCGACCGCCGTCGAGGCAGGCCCTTGGGGCGGCAGCTGGTCGGCGAACCCCGCCGAGACAGGAACGTGGAGCGGCGGCTGGTCGTCGAACCCCGCCGAGACAGGAACGTGGAGCGGCGGCTGGTCGTCGAACCCCGCCGAGACAGGAGCGTGGAGCGGCGGCTGGTCGTCGAACCCCGCCGAGACAGGAACGTGGAGCGGTGGCCGGTCGTCGAACCCCGCCGAGACAGGAACGTGGAGCGGCAGCCGGTCGTCGAACCACGCCGAGACAGGAACGGGGAGCGGCGGCCGGTCGTCGAGCCCCGCCGAGACAGGAACGTGGTATGGCGGCTGGTCCTCGAACCCTGCTGAGACAGGAAAGTGGAGCGGCGGCTGGTTGTCAAGCCCCGCCGAGACAGGAACGTGGAGTGGTGGCGGTTCGTCGGATGCCGCCGAGGCAAGGGCGGCAGGCGGCGGCTGGTCATCGTCCACCGCCGAGGCAGGAATCTGGAGCGGTAGTGGGTCGTCGGACGCCGCCGACCCGGAGGCGAGAAGTGGCGGTGGTTCATCTGGCACCGCTGGGGCAGAGACGAGAGGCGGCGGCGTGTCGTCCTCCACCACCGGTGCAGGAGCTTGGGGCGACGGCGGATCGTCGAGCACCGCCGAGGCAGCGACGGGAAGCGATGGCGTGTCCTCGGGCGCCGCCGGGACAGGGAATTGGGGTGGCGGCGGACCGTCTGCCGCCGCCAAGGCAGGGATTTGGGGTGGCCGGGGGCCAGGCGCACCAGAGGCCGGGACTGGGAGCGGCGGCGGGCCGGGCGCAGCGGGGATAGGGACTGGTGGTGGACGCAGAACGTGCTCCGCCGGAACAGGGACTGGTGGCGGACGCGTGGCGTGCTCCGCCGGAACAGGGACTGGTGGCGGACGCAGGGCGTGCTCCGCCGGAACAGGGACTGGTGGCGGACGCAGGGCGTGCTCCGCCGGAACAGGGACTTGTGGCGGACGCAGGGCGTGCTCCGCCGGAACAGGGACTTGTGGCGGACGCAGGGCGTGCTCCGCCGGAACAGGGACTTGTGGCGGACGCAGGGCGTGCTCCGCCGGAACAGGGACTTGTGGCGGACGCAGGGCGTGCTCCGCCGGAACAGGGACTTGTGGCGGACGCAGGGCGTGCTCCGCCGGAACAGGGACTTGTGGCGGACGCAGGGCGTGCTCCGCCGGAACAGGGATTTGTGGCGGACGCAGGACGTGCTCCGCCGGAACAGGGACTGGTGGCGGACGCAGGGCGTGCTCCGCCGGAACAGGGACTTGTGGCGGACGCAGGACGTGCTCCGCCGGAACAGGGACTGGTGGCGGAAGCAGGACGTGCTCCGCCGGAACAGGGACTTGAAGCGCTGGCGAGGCGCCGGAATGGGGGTCAGCAGCTCTCGGGAGGCCAGAACGGGCCCCAGCAGCTCGGGGGGAACCGGGACGGGGCTTATCAGCTGGCGAGGAGCCGGAACGGGACTCATCCGCTGGCGGGGAGCCGGGACGGGACTCAACAGCTGGGGAGGAGCCGGAACAGGGCTCAGCAGCTGGCGGGGAGCCGGGACGGGGCTCAGCAGCTGGCGGGGAGCCGGGACGGGACTCAGCAGCTGGCGG
>NC_142395.1:2505175-2555175 GCF_059441095.1 Idiotropiscis lumnitzeri | reverse complement strand
CCCTTTATTAGTCCCACAATGGGGAAATTTGAGGTGTTAGAGCAGCAAAGATATAGATCACACAGAGTCTGTGGCGTAATATAGCCGTTAATGTATAACATTAGCAGCAGACATTCATAAAAAGCATGCAAATATACACAGTGTAATGTAAACGTATCTAAGTGGAAGAAAACACTCCCAATGCCTGTCCATTATACAGAGGGGGAAACGCTGTAATGATAAAAACTACTGAATGATTGAAAATACTGCAATGATAAAAATATTGCAATGACAAAAGTACTGTAATGGTAAGAGTACTGAAATGATAGAAAAGTACTGCAATGATAGAAAATACTGCAATGATAAAAGTACTGTAATGGTAAAAAGTACTGCAATGATAAAATATACTGCAATGGTAAAAGTACTGTAATAGTAAAGGTACTGCAACGATAGAAAAATACTGCAATGATAAAAGTACTGTAATAGTAAAAGTACCGCAATGATGGGAAATACTGCAATGATAAAAGTACTGCAATGATAAAAGTACTGTAATAGTGCACGTCCTCCAATGGTAGAAATACTGCAGTGACAGAAATACTGTAATAAGAATACTGTAATGGTAAACAAAATACATCATTGATCAATATTTAAGTACACCATTGGCTGAAAGTACAGTAGTAGTGTATATTGCATCCTAGGACTGCACAATTGCACTAATGCCCTCCCGCTTGTAGGCCTGACCCAATGTTCTTGTTAAAAAGTCTGACAGCAGTCGGCAGGAAGGAGCGGCGAAATCTCTCTTCGGTACAGCGAGGGTGCAACAGTCTATCACTGAAGGAGCTGTGGAGTGTTCTCAAAGTGTCATTGAGTGGGTCGGCTGGGTTGTCCAGCATTGATGACAGTTTTGCCGTCATCCTCCTGCCCCCCACTGAGGCCACAGAGTCCAGGGAGCAGCCCAGGACAGAGCTGGCCCTCCTCACTAGTTTGTCCAGTCTCTTTTTGTCCCGGCCCGAGATGCCTCCTGCCCAGGAGACCACTCCATAGAAGATGACTGATGAAACCACCGAGTCATAGAAGTTCCTGAGGAGTGTCCCCCGAACGCCAAAGGACCTCAGCCTCCTGAGTAGGAAGAGTCTGCTCTGACCCTTCCTATAAAGAGCGTCTGTGTTGTTGCTCCAGTCCAGTTTATTGTTCAGATGAACACCCAGGTACTTGTTAGTTGAGACCCTCTCAACGTCTGTTCCCTGGATATTCTCTGGTGCAGGTGGAGAGTGCAGACGCTTGTGGAAATCCACCACCAGCTCTTTGGATTTCCCAGCGTTGATTTGGAGGCGGTTCTGCTGACACCAGTCCACGAACCCCTGCGTAACCCCTCTGTACTCCCGATCGTCACCGTCAGTGATGAGGCCGACAATCGCTGGATGGTGTTGAAAGCACTTGAGAAATCAAAGAACATGATCCTCACCGTGCCCCCCGCCTTCTCCAGGTGGGAGAGTGAAGTGTGGAGCAGGTAGATGATGGCATCATCCACACTGATGCCAGGCTGGTATGCGAACTGGAGTGGGTCCATTGAGGAGCTGACCAGGGGGCGCAGATGGACGAGGACCAGTCTCTCCAGGGTCTTCATCAGATGAGACGTCAGCGCCACTGGTCTGAAGTTGTTGAGCTCCTTCGGATGGGGTGTCTTTGGAACCGGAACCAGGCAGGATGTTTTCCACAGCTGGGGGACTCTGCCCAGCTTCAGGCTCAGGTTGAACATGTGCTGGACGATTCCACACAGCTGGTCTGCGCAGGATTTGAGGAGCTGGGAGCTAATCCCATCTGGGCCTGCTGCCTTCCTCGCCTTCATCTTCCTCAGCTGGTTCTTCACCTGAGATATTGTGAGGAACAAGCCTGAGCAGGAGGAAGTGGTGGTTGTCTGATGAGGCTGGGAACTGGAGCCTGTGGAGAGAGACAGGGGAGAGAGAGGGGGCGAGAGGGTCTCGTTCGCAGTGGCAGGAGGGGTTGGTGGGGGCTGCAGCAGGGGAGCCTGAGCGGGGTCAGGCATTTGATCAAACCTATTGAAAAATAGGTTCAACTCATTTGCCCACTGAAGCCCCCCACCCCCTTCTGGGTCTTACCTGGTTGTCCGTGGCCTGAGATGGTCTTCAGGCCCCTCCAGACATCCCTGGCATTGTTCCTCTGCAGTTGTTCCTCCATCCGCATCATGTAGGACTTTTTCCCCTCTCGGATCCTCCTTCTCAGCTGACGCTGCACTCTCTTCAGCTCGTCCTTGTCGCCTGACACAAAAACCCTCTTTTTCTCCTTCAGGAGAGCTTTAATGTCCGGTGTGATCCAGGGTTTGTAGATGGAGAAACATCTTACAGTCCTGGTGGGAATGGTGTTCTCCATGCAGAAGTTAATATAGTCTGTAATTGTCTCTGTTAGACCATTAATGTCCTCACCGTGAGCTTTGCTGAATACCTCCCACACAGTTGTGTTGAAACAGTCCTTCAAGGCCTCCTCGGCTTCTCCGGAACATCGCTGAACTGTGCGTGTCACAGCTGGCTGCCTGCGGACCAGAGGTTTGTACACAGGCAGGAGAGCAACCAAGTTGTGGTCAGCTTTGCCCAGCGGGGGGAGGGGCAGTGATGTGTACGCCTCCTTGGTGTTGGCATAGAAAAGGTCCAATATTTTATTGTCTCTCGTGTGGCAGGTTACATATTGTGTGAATGAAGGCAGAGAGGAGGAAGGAGAAGCATGATTGAAGTCACCAGAGATAAGGTGGTATAACATGGTATAAAATATATGAATGAAGGAAAATTAACGAATAAAATATAACTCAATGCTAGGTATCTGCTTAGCGATGTGCATAAGACAGATGTTTCTCATGTTATGCGAAGCTAATTTTACCATTCTTGCAGTTCAACCCAATTTAGTTACCATCTTCACATAATATCTAGTCCACAAAGATCCTGCTCTACTTTTCATCTTGCAACGCTGGAATAACTACCTTCTAACTAGCGATGGTAGATTAAAAACACGTTACCTTGCAGCTGAAAAATATAATGTATTGTTGCCTTTGACAGAAGGGACCACAGTTCAAATCCCAGTCACGATCATGAATGCTAACGTTCCTCATGCTAAACCCTGATTCCACGCCACTTTCTGTGTTAAAATGAGTGGGCTGCATCTGGACGAGCATCCTCTCTGTGTAAAAAAAAAAATCATGACTAATATATAAAGGAAAACTTGATTGGTCTGAACATTGGCTCTTTTATCATAAGCCGCAAAATTGGAAGGATACCGCTCGATTGACACATTAGTCAGACGACGTCATTGAAGTAAGGCAGAATTGTCAAATTGTTTCCTGGCTTGGTTTGCCCCTCGATGTGCCGACAACTTACCGTTGTGGAGGGTTTTGCGTGTCCCAGTGATCCGAGGAGCTAGGTTGTCTGGGGCTTTTTGCCCCTAGTAGGGTCACCCTTGGCAAACCGGTCCTAGGTGAGGGTCCAGACAAAGCACCGCTCAAAATATTTGGACGTCGTTTTCCCTTGCCCGGACGTGGGTCTCCGGGGCCCCCCCTCTGGAGCCAAGCCTGGAAGTGGGGCTTGTTGGCGAGCGCCTGATAGCCAGGCCTGCACCCATGGTGCTCACCCGGGGTCAGCTCGAAAAGGCAACGTGGGTCCCCCTTCCCATGTGCTAACCACTTATGGGAGGGGCCAAATGGGTTGGGTGCCATGTGAGCTGGGCAGCGGCAAGGGGCAGGCACTAGGGCTACATGATAAATCAAAATCTAATCGACATTGAGGTTTGACGTAGTGCAATTATCTAATTGCAGGACATTGCGGTTTTGTATTGTTTTTCCTCTCTCCCCAAACCTTTGGCCTTTCAATGATCGATTAATTAGCCAACCAGAATTGTTGATGCTCGGTATTAATGGCACTGGCCAATCAGTGTTTTTGGCTAACAATAACAGACTCCATGTGCACGTCGGGTTTTTCCTGTGATTGTCGTGTATGTAATGGAAGTCACTTCTGCCGCCGTGCATGAGGAGAGGGAGAAGCTCGTGCTATAGACGGGCGGTACGTCTATTATTTGGACGTACGCCGGATTCAACAAAAATTAATCGCATAAAAAAAAAAAAGCATCAGATCCAGTGGCAACACGACCAACGTATTTCAACGTTTAAAACACCACCACCGATTTGAGTATGAAGCCTGTCAAAAAGATTGGAAATAAACATATGAAGGGGAGGCAGGAAGTAGCGGTCATTCACGTGCTAAGCTAACAGCAGCATTTGCGTAATGAAAACAATTTGCATCGGAAAACTATCTCGTAATTATTTGGTCGTACTGGCAACAAGCTCCCTCTCAGAGTGTCTTTTCAGCACTAATGGCAACATTGTAACAACTTTGTAACTTGTCATCTTGCATGTCTGATACAAGCAACGGTGAATACGGTATGCTGCTTTTTCTAGCTCCAAAAAACTAATACAATACAATACAATCGCCAGAAGAGAGCGCCTTGTACTTTTCATCAAATGGTGACATTTGTGATTTGTATTGTTATAATATTGATCAAATTACTTGTCTGAAACTGACTCTCAATCGTAGTTTTGCGAGCATTGTGACAAGCATGTGTGTGACGTGTGGGTGTGTGTGCCCATGCGTGTGCCCAAGAGTGCAGAGGATGAGCGAGGAAATGAGAGCCAAGTGTAAAGGAAAAGTTGAAGAGTGTATAAAGTAAAGCGACTCAAAGCAGAAACGGATAACAGTAGCATTTTAATGCATTTTAACGCGTAAAATACAAATAACACAAATCGAATCGCAAGCGCAATATTGGTCTGAATAATCTAAATAGTTTTGGTTTTTTTTCTCAAAATCGTACAGCCCTTGCAGGGACCTTGGCGCTCCGATCCCCGGCTCCAGAAACTAGCTGAAATGTCACCTCTCTGGCTGGTAAGGAGCCTGGGCTGGTATGCGAGGCAGAGAAGTTCCAAGTAGACCTAGTCTAGCTCACCTGCACACACATCTCGGGCTCTTGTACCAGTCCTCTTCAGAGGGATTGGACAGTCTTCCACTTTGTAGTTGCCCAAGGTGAGGTTGAGTCAAAAGATAAACATTAAAAATGTGTCTTCAAACAGGTTTTTAAAATGGACAGAGAGGGGGCTTGTCTAACATTTAATGGAAGCTCATTCCATAGGGAAGGACCGGTAACAGAATAGGCACAATCCTCCCTGAGGCTGCGCTTAGTCCTCGGCACCTGCAGCAGCATGTGGTCCGCATACCTGAGGCAGCGGGCAGGTCCGTAGGGGTGGAGGTGCTCAGAGAGGTATGCTGGGGCGGGGCCATTTAACGCTTTGAAGACGAACAGAAGTATCTTAAAGCGAACTCTAAAGTGTACTGGGAGCAAGTGGAGATAATAGTAAAAATTTCATTTTTTATATGGAGCCAATAAATACAATTGTTTGGGGAATATTACACTTTTATTTCAAACGTTTTTTGAACGTTTCATTGAGCCATGTGTGGCTCTTACTCCGCTGACACATCCCAACTTACCTACTGTCTTTTAACCACTTAGAAAAAGCTGGTTTTCATGCCTGCCTAATCTTTCTCTCTCTCCCTCTTGCTTTTTTGGTTTTGTGCCGCTGAGCACTTTCAATTTTGCTTCTCCATCTTTAGCATCATCAGATGTTTGAATGGTAAACACTCTGCTCGCGTACTCGAGAGCATGCGCAGTCCTCTCTGTTTGTGTGTGTGCGGCGCACATCATCATCAATAAAAACTCCCACGCCCTCAATTCCCTCAAGCAGCTGCTGCACTGTCCTATGGTAGACTTCAGGTGCTGAGTTAATTCTGAAGGGAAGTCTTAAAAAGCAATGCCTCCAAAATGACATGTTCAATGTACATAATTTCGCACAGTCTGTTAAAACCCCGATGCAGCATCTGATTTTGTGAAGTAGGAAACTCCCATTGCACTTTTGATGTCTGATTTGGTGGGCAGTCTGCAGTTTCCCCGCTTTACAGCCCTGTTCAGATCTTTTGGATTTATGCACAATCTCAAGTTTTTGTCTGTTTTTACTAGTATGACTAAGGAATTAACCCACTCTATTTTTCTAATCATTCCCTCATCATCAGTCTATCCAATTTTTCCCTCAGCCTCGCTTTCAAAGCCACTGGTCCTTTTCTAGCTAGGTGGATGACTGGCACTGGATTTTCTCTGAGTCTTGTTTCTATGTTCTTAGGGTAAACAAATGATTCCTTTTAACACTTCCCTGTATTTGTTGACCCAGTCACAAAGTTTTGTCTCATTTGTTGGTCTATGAGTATCACTTGCCACTTTCTCTTTGTTTAGAACGTTAACTCGCTTTATCAGGCCCATCTTCAAACATGTCTTCAACCCTACTAAAGCCTGTCTATTAACACCTAAAACCAACTACCTACTACCAATACAAAAAGAGCATTGACAGATTTTCTATTTCCTGTCACTATCCCTCTAAACACTCCTTTATGTTGGATAGGTGTGTTATCATACGCTCTCTGGTTCACCTCTTTACATGTTACCTTTGGCTTTGTTTTCAGTCTCACCGTCTTTCAAAGGCAGTAGGTTGGCCTGTGCTCTTGTATCCACTTTGAGTCTCAAATCTGTCCCGTTCACATTCACGTGCGAACCATTCTGCTGAATTTTGTGCAGTCTTTTCCAAATGTTGGAATATGCTTGGGTGCATGATTGCTGCACACCGCTCACAGATGATACCATCCTTCTTTCTGACCTTTGAGGCTCTTTTTAAAGTTCTCTTCTCAGTTCTTTGCAATACTGCCTCATCTGTGGTCTACTTATCTTGGGAAAAAGTCTTTATTTGTGCCTCAGCACTCTCCGATGCTTGGCACATTCTCATTGACTTTTCCAGCGTGTGGTCAACCTCTGTCGCGGACAACAGTCTGACGTTGTAGTTTTCAACCCTAAATCAAAATCTAAGAATCATTAGAAAGTGACCCTAAAATTACTACTGAGTCTGTTTCGGGGTGTTTTTTTTCTGCAGACATATTTAAGTCTAGAAATACAAAATAAATGTCAATGTTCGATCCATTAGGATGGCCGAGTGGTCAAAGGCGCCGCGTTCAGGACCCAGTCTCCCCAGGAGGCCTGGGTTCGAATCTCGAATTTCCCCATTGTGGGACTAATAAAGGCAATATTATTATTATTATTATTATTATAGTGAGACACTTTGAGTTCCCAGAGGAAACCTCTTGAAAGATTAATAAAATACTATCTGTCCGTCCATCATATCGCACAGATCTAATTACTGTATATTCCAATATCAAAGTGTCAGTGTTTGTTCCTGAAATGAAATGTCCCAGCCAAAATCTAGATTTTTTTTAAGTTTTTTTTATTTTTTGCCTTTCCTTTCTTTTCATATCAGCTGACACCTCTCTTGTACTCCCAATTTTTATAGTGGCTATGGTTGTGCAGACCACTTTCATGAATCGGATACTTTGCTACACTGTTTTGAAGTTCTCAAGAAGCTTCTAGAATCTCCCATTACCCACAACATTATATGTGACGTGGGAATGTAAGTATGAACTTAAAAAAGGAAATGCTGAATTTAAAGAAATTCAAGGACCTATTCTGAAGGGTATCCTGACTATTCACACATTTGCCTTGTATGATAAATGGTGTGGGGCAACATTTTGCCACTATTCTGCTAAAACAT
The DNA here is from genome assembly GCF_059441095.1 of Idiotropiscis lumnitzeri. Taxonomy (NCBI): domain Eukaryota; kingdom Metazoa; phylum Chordata; class Actinopteri; order Syngnathiformes; family Syngnathidae; genus Idiotropiscis; species Idiotropiscis lumnitzeri. The sequence goes on along the minus strand of NC_142395.1, from coordinate 2,547,500 downwards.
TAATTTCTCACAATTTATTTGTTTTTCACTCTCTTGTTGAACACAATAATGTAATGCTTTATTTAAATTGTTTTATGCCTTTTTGCAAGCGCTGCTGTCCAACTGTTACACACTTGGAGGTGGAAAAAACATTGGAGCAAAAATTTAATTTGAAATTCGCTGAAGCGTGTTAGCATTTTGAATTTTTTTTTAAACAACACACAAGGAAGGAATACAAGAGACTAAGATTATTTTATTCGCAGGGAGAACAGGCAGAGGTGTCTCCCTCCGGTCCGAAACAGATTCTGATGAATCATCATTTCCTTGAGGAGGTCTCGAGTTACACAGGCATTACTGCTCTAAAGGGTGGGGGGAAAACATGCAGCAATGTGACAAAAAGTTTGAAACTATGTGTGTGAAAGTGCATGTCTTGCATTATCAGAACTGACACAGACATAATCTTCTGTTCGAGGAACTCAAAGTTCAATCACAGAAAGCTCCAGATGAGCCTTGAACATGAACATTTGATATAAAAGAGTAAACATGAGATAACTTGTGCAATTATTCCAACAGTAGTTTTAGATGACTTCTGTACAAGAGCGATGCTGAACTAATTTGTCGATTTTAGAAATCTCAGACCAGTTCAGTCTTGACTTAGTTGCCGTCTCTTTTCAGGCTGTTGATCCTTTTCACTGATTCTGTTCATAACCTTTACACAGAGAATTCATAGGCTCATTCAATATGTTAAAAGGAGTCTGGTTTAGTGGACCCTGTATTACATTTCTGAAATTTTGTTGGCTTCATCAAGCCATGGTTTTCAACTCTTGAATGATTTGCAGCAGAGTGTGAAGTGGTTGAAAAGTTAATCAGCACCTAAAAGTCTAATAACATGGTCCTCAGTTAGAAAAGCCTGGACTACCCTCTCTGGGTCTGGGATGACTGCTCCAAGTAGTGTTGAACCATCTCAGGATCTTGTTCACAAGTGAGGGAAGAATGGTTTGGGAGCTCTATCACCTACCACCCTTCCCCCACCTCTTTCCCAATCTTTAGGTTGTGATTGAAAGGACAAGCTCACTGAAACAAGCTACAGAGATGAGTTTTCTTAGCAGGGTGTCCCTTGCGCTAGGTTCCGACTGAATGCTCTTGTTCACAGGAGGGGCTCCTCCTCTGCTTACAGAAGAAAAAAAAAATCGGCATCGCTAGTCAACCAGGTGGACGGAAGTTGTGCCAAAACGTTAGATAATGTTAAATGCTATCTTGATTCATAGGTCAACGGATTTTCACGGCCAAAAGACGTGCCGTATCAAAGGGCGCAGCGTCAATTGTGGGTGCTCTTTCTGTATTTAACACATCCACTTGTTGCGCTGCACAATGAGGCGCATGTGAGCTCGGGCATGCAAGCTCTCATTTAGAGAACAGTGGCTTTGTCAGTAGGAGTACCACAGATGATAAAGGTGCAATGCCAGGGGAGGTCACTAGTCACCACACTCCTAAGAGTCACGCTTTTAAATCCAAACCAAAACTATCTCTGAACAGCATTCAAGCAAACAATGAAACAAAGAAATACAATTAACACAAAGCTTGCATATCTCATGCCATTCATATCCCAAAAAGAAATACAAAAAACACAAAAAGATTACTGCAATGATTTCTTGTAGCCTAAAAGCCTCAGCCAGTCAGACGGCTGGTTAGAGAGATGTGTGCTTTGGGCAGTGTTTTTTTTTTTTTTTTTTTTGGCAGAGTCTGTTGTCTAAACATGTGATGTTTATTGCTTGCAATAACATGAAGGACAACGTGGACAACTGCCCTTTTGTCCAGCTTTCTCCCGCACCTATATACTGGTCTGTTCTACCTGACTGTCAAACCATCGTCCAAAAAGGTATTCACAGAATTGATTTGTCACAGTCAATTCTGTGCACAGCGGTCTCCGACTTTAACCAGCAGGGTGTGCTAACATGCTCACTGAAATGCCCTTCGGGGGAACAGGCCCCATTGCTTGAGTGGAAAACATGAGTACACATCTATGGGTCTCAGTCTATACACAAGACACGTTGCACTACAGGGCACCTCGTTTTGGGGAATATTTAGGACTTTATAGTACACCTTATGGTCGTGAAAATACGGTCGGCTGAATGATAAAGTATAATACTGAAAAACAAAGCTAAATGTTTTGAGTTGACATTCTTTTGATCTGGCCCGCCCGAGAACAGAAATTCTCGATGTGGCCTCAGAGCCAAACTGAGTTTGACATGCCTGCTCTAGGACAAGGGTGCAAAAGTATGAGCCCTGTATATGTGCTAACCTGTGCCAAAATTGGACATTCCAAAATGTATAGCTCACTTCCTCTTCATTTTAGATTATGGCTGCAATGGACTTTTTTGTTTGTCGCAGAGTGCTACGGATTTTCGTAGGACTTGGTCAAACGTACTGAGATTGTTTATTTCTCCACTGTAGGTGGCACTACAGAGCCATTTTGTTTTCACAGTTTATGACTACTTTGAAAAATGAAATTTCCCAGTCACTGCTCTGGCCCTAATAAATAAGGGGCTGCAAAATTTAAGGCTGTTTTGGACTTCCGGTGGTGAGCAATGGAGTAGGCAGCAAGTTGCGGGCTCCCGTCAAGTTTTGCTTATTCAAACTGTCTATACCCCGTATTATAAGCAAATATCTGCTTATCTTGACAACATTTGAACTCGGGAGGCACAACTGTTTGTGGAGCGATGTCGCGATCTACCAAAGGCAGCAGGAGAGATCAGCCAACGGAGAACTCGGCTGGCGTTGGCGAAACCGGTGGAGCGTTAATGGCGACGTATGTGGCAGAATTGGTCTGAAAGTTTCGGGAACAACTCCCTGCCGATTTTAAGTCCTCGTTCACAACACTGGAAGGCAAGCTGGATGCTATACAGTCAACGGTCTCCGAGCACGGAAGACGTATCTGCGACCTCGAATCCAACGCGAACCAAGTGAGCCAACGCTTGGAGCAGCTCGAAGCTACGACTGCGGAGTTAAGCGAGGATAACAGGCTGTTGAGGCTAAAAGTATCCGACCTTGAAGGGAGAAGCAGACGTCAAAATAGTCGACTGGGGCCTACCGGAGTCCGTGGAGGGTCCGCGGCCGACGGCTTTTTTTCCCCAGCTTATCATGCACATCTTTAAGGATTGTGGTCTGTCTTCTTCGCCTGAGCTGGAAAGTGCGCATCGTGTTCCCATGCCCAAGCCGGGACCGGGTGGGCGTCCTCGTCCTGTTATCATCCGCTTTCATAGACTCCAAACTAAAGATTTCATCGTAAGAGAGGCGCGGAAACTTGGGACTGCGGAGTATCAAGGTCACCAGCTGCGCTTCTATGAGGCCTACAGTGCCGAGGTGCTGAAGAAACGGGGTGAATACCGGGACGTCATGACTGAACTGAATAAGAAGGGGCTTCGTCCGTCTCTTCATTTCCCGGCCAAACTGCGCGTCACATTACCGGACGGTGTGAAGAGATGGCTTTCTTCAGTTTCTGAGGCTATTGACTTTATCAAGCGCACAGAAGACCAGCGTGTGACTCCGTGAGTGCTCAAACAGCTTGTTCAGGAATGTTTCTTTCTTGTTTGTTGATACTTGCTGTTCGACGTTCGGCGGGAGCTTTTTGTTTATCTCTATTATTTTTTTATTGTCCTGCCGGCCTGTCGTTTGTATTTATCCTCCTAGGTACACAGGGGATTTATTTACGGGGTTAGAGCCTGAGCAAGAGAGGTATATTGAGAATGATATTATGGAGGAGTGGAGAAAGAATGGTTGCAGTTTTGGCAACCTGTATTTTGTTTTGGGCTTGTTTTAAGACAGCGTATGAGTGTGTATGTGTTGTTTGTCTGTTTTCCTTTTTTTTTTCATTGCTATACTTGTCATTTTTCTTGTGCAATTTGTAGTGTATGAACAGTAACCTTACGTGTGTTAGCTGGAATGTAAAGGTGTTGAACTACCCGGTTAAACGCAAGAGGGTCTTTTCACATTTGAGGCAGCTCAGGTCTGGGGTAATTTTCTTACAAGAAACACACTTGAGGGATCAGGACCACTGGCGGTTGCAGAAATGTTGGTCGGGGCAATATTTTCATTCTAATTTTGGCGCTAAGGCCAGAGGCGCTGCTATTTTAATACATCAAAACATATCTTTTGTACCTTCTAACATTGCTTCAGACGACAATGGCCGATTTATTATTGTGTCAGGCAAAATCGTTCATAAACATGTGACATTGGCTAATGTTTATGCGCCCAACTTTGACAATGTTCAATTTTTCCAGAACTTCTTTTCTAGATTACCGGATTTGAATTCTCATTCGTTAATTTTGGGAGGAAATTTCAATTGCTTTATGGATGCTTTCTTAGACCGTTCCTCCTCTAAAACTGTTGGCCTGAACAAATCAGCCAAGTACATCAAATCGTTTCTTCAAGATTTTCGTATTATTGACCCATGGCACTTTTTGTATCCACATGGCTCTTTCTTCTCTCATCTTCATCACACATTCACCCGTATTGATTATTTCTTTATTGACAACTTCATTGCTTCCAAATCTCAGGTCTTGTGGCTATGAAAGCATTACCATCTCCGACCATGCGCCTGTTGTTCTTGAAATGGCTGTCCCGGGGCGCAATGTTGTGGAAAAGCTTTGGAGGCTTGATCCATTATTGCTTGCGGATGTGAAATTTGTCACATTTATTTCTTCCAAAATAAAAACATTTTGGTCTGAGAATACGACAATATGTCCAGTAAAACGATTTGGGAGGCAATGAAGGCTTACTTAAGAGGGGAAATTATCTCATTTGCAGCATTTAAGAGAAAATCAGCTGTGCAAAAACAAAGGGCTCTTTCTGATCAAATTTTGGATTTCGACAGACGTTACGCTCAATCACCATCTCCATCTTTATATAAAGAACGGTTGCGGCTGCAGACCGAATTGAATATAATTTCTACGCGTCAGGTTGAAGGCTGTTTGATTAGGGCAAAAAGTGTTTTTTATGAGCACGGCGAGAAAACGGGCAAGATTTTGGCCAACCATTTACGGGGAATTAGAGTGAGACAACTGATACCTGGTATTAATACAGATGGTGGAGATACTTCAACCGACCCTAAAATAATTAATAATAATTTCAAAAGATTTTATTCCAGGTTGTACACACCTGAATCTGTCGCAACTTTACACGATATTGAGGCATTTTTTGACTCTCTTGATGTTCCCTCACTCTCTCCTGATTTGCGGCAAGCTCTGGAAACTTCTATCTCGCTGGAGCAAATTAAGGTGTCTGTAGCATCCATGCAGAGTCTGGAAAGGCACCAGGGCCAGATGGGTTTTCGGCAGATTTTTTTAAAAACATTTACGGATTACCTTTCACCCTTCTTGCTCCTAGTTTTTAATGATTCGTTGGAGACCAATGCCCTTTCTTCTACAAGCTATCAGGCCTGCATCTCTCTGTTGTTAAAGAAGGACAAGGACCCATTAGACCAGGGATGTCCAAACTTTTTGCAAAGCGGGCCGGATTTGAAGTTGCAAAATGTGGGGGGGGCCCGACCTCGGCTGACATTCACTGCATAAACAACAATATGTTCAAACACATTTTAGCAAGCGATTCTGTGTTTCACATTTTGCTTTTTTATTTGCATTTAAACCATCAAACATGTATTTTGGTTCATTTGAAATATGAACATCACATGCAATTGAATATTTGCTTAACTTTTTATTCTTAAACAGAAGTAATTATACTCTTGAGTGCAAATAATATTTGAACATGAATTATATTATGAACATGAATTATATTATCATCATGGGAGTTCAATGTCCACAGAATTTTTGAAAAACAGAAATGATTACCACAAGTGCAGGACTAATTTGATATATATGACATATCAAATATAAATGTTGATTGAAAATTTTATTCTGGAATGAAAACCGACAACTTGTCTGAATTTGTGACTGAACAAAACAAAATTAAGTCAGTTATTTTAATGACAAATGACTTGCCTGCATTAATGTGACGGGTGATACTGAGATCTGGACTGCAGCACAAAGGCCAGGTCTGGCTCAAAGGCAGAAGTATTAATGCGCAAGATGTCTCGCAGATGAGAGTCTGTGAGCCGTGTCCTCAGACGACTCTTATTTAAGTTCATTACAGAGAATGTCTTTTCACACAAATACGTCGACCCAAACAAGCTCAACATTTTCTTAGCAAACTCTCGAATCTCTCGAAACCTGCCTTTATCCAGCTCTCTGTAAAAGTTGGCAAGAGAAAGTTGCTGGTGCCGACTACGGCTCTCGGCGTCACACTGCAACTCAATGAGCTCCAGCTGTAAATGGGCTGGAACATTGTCTGTGTCCACGGAGAAAGGTGATGAAAAAAGAGCGATGTCCTTCTCAATAGCTGCAAAATCCCGAAAGCGTTGTGTGAACTCTTCAGCCAAAGATTTCATATCTGATGCGTACCTCTTCGTTTGTGCACTGATATTGCTCTCTGGGAATCTGATTATGATTTCTTGCAGCGCTGAGAAATGTGCAGTATTGGGCTGGGTCTGCGACAGGTGTCTTTCAAACAGTTTGAGCTTGATTCCAAAGGCTTTGATGTGTGAAAATAGTTGGTTTATGACTCCGTCTGGTCCCTGGAGACTGGTGTTCAGGACATTAAGGTGCTTTGTAATGTCAACTAGAAAACCCAAATCAGCTAGCCACATGGGGTCACTTAGTTCTTGCATAGGTTGTCCCTTTTCAGCCAAAAACTCACAGATTTGCTGCTTAAGAGAGTAGAAGCGCGACAGTGCAGAACCCCGACTAAGCCATCGCACGTCAGTGAAATAGACAACATCTCCATATTCTGCATGAACATCGCTGAGAAACTGTTGAAACTGGCGGTGGCATAGCGCTCTGGAGCGAATATAGTTAATAGCCTTTATCACCGGTTTCATAACATGTTCGTATTGGAGATGTTTGGCGCACAGAACTTGCTGATGAATGATGCAATGGAGTTTTACAGCGCTACCCCCTTCTTCACTTACTTTGTTACATATTAGTGTCGCTAATCCACTTCGTTCGCCAGCCATGGATGGTGCGCCGTCCGTAATAATCCCAGAAATTTTATTCCACGGGAGTTTTAAGTCATCCACGGCAGCGCAAACAGAAGAGAATAGGTCTGTTCCTCTCGTTTGGGCTTTCAGGCTCTGCAGGTCAAGTAGTTCTTCAGTAACGTTCATTTCATTGTCCACTCCTCTCAAAAAAATAAGCAACTGGGCAGTGTCCGAGGCGTCTGTGCTTTCGTCGCAAGCCAGCGAAAAAAAATCAAACTCCTTTCCTTGGACCCCCAATTGTCTTTTGATGTCTGACGACACTTCCTCAATCCTGCGTGCTACGGTGTTACGTGCCAGGCAAACTTTGGCAAACTCTTGCTGCTTCTCGGGACATATTTTCTTCGCCATAGTCATCATGCAGTCTTTGATAAATTCACCCTCAGTGAAAGGTTTGCAATGCTTCGCGATCAGTGTTGCTACCTCGTAGCTAGCTTTCGTGGCATTCTCATTTGACTCTCGGGCTCTTGCAAAATACTGCTGCTGTGAGAATAAACCCGCTTCAAGTTGCGCCAATTTCTTGCTGCGTTCCTCCCCGGTCAAATTGTCATACATGTCAGCGTGTTTCGTTTGGTAATGTCGTTTGACATTGAACTCTTTAAAAACAGCCACGGTCTCTTTGCAAATGAGACAGACACAGTTGTTACGTATTTCTGTGAAGAAATAGTCCAATTTCCACACATCTTTGAAGCGTCGACCCTCGCAGTCAACTTTCCTTTTTTTGTTTATTGTTGCCATTTTATAAATTGGGGGTAAAGGTCACCCGGGCTGATGCCTTGTAGTGATACTGCCTCTAGTGGGTAAATTAAGAACAGCAGTTAGGAAGAGCGCGCACTCAGTACTGTATATGTGCGGGCCAGAATGTATTAATTTTATTACAGAGCCTGCGGGCCGGATTAAGTTTGACCCCGGGCCGCATTTGGCCCCCGGGCCGGACTTTGGACATGTCTGCATTAGACTGTGCCTCATATTGGCCTATATCATTACTAAACAGTGATATGAAGATTTTGGCAAAGCTGCTGGCTCTTCGATTGGAAAAGGTGCTTCCCAGTATTATCTCACCAGACCAGACTGGTTTTGTTAAAAATCGCCATTCTTTTTATAATGCTCGACGTTTGTTTGACATTATTTACACGTCCAATAATCTTCAGGCAGAAGGTGTTGTCTCTATGGATGCAGAGAAAGCGTTTGATAGGGTCGATTGGGAATATATGTCTTTTATGAAGTTTGGCGTTGGCCCTTTATTTTGCTCATGGATAAAATTATTACATGCTTCGCCTATGGCCTCGGTGTTAACGAATGGCCACTACTCTGAATATTTCAAACTACACCGTGGAACAAGGCAGGGATGCCCTTTAAGCCCCCTACTGTTTGCCTTATCAATTGAACCACTTGCTATTTCGATTTGTAACAGCAGGGAGATTCAGGGCATCCGCGGGGGTGGTTTTGAGCATCGGGTCTCGCTCTATGCAGATGACTTACTGCTGTATGTGTCCGACCCCCTTCGGTCATTACCTGCAATACAGCAAGCTTTGGATGGTTTTGGGAAAGTGTCTGGTTATAAAATAAATCTAGACAAAGGTGAACTGTTTCTGATTAATGACAAGGCATCTAAACTCGATTACTTTCCACTTCAGGGTGTAAAGGAGCAATTTGTATATCTGGGCGTATGTGTCACTAGAATATTTAAAAACCTATTCAAAGCAAATTTTTTCCCGTTACTTGAGCAGTCAAAGCGGCCTTTATTTAAGTGGTCCCCATTGTTGCTGTCCCTTATAGGTCGGATTAACTCTGTTAAAATGATGTTGCTCCCTAAATTTCTGTATCTGTTTCAGTGCCTTCCTATTTTGATCCCTCTGTCATTCTTCAAATCTCTTGACTCCTTGATTCTGCCTTTTATTCTGAACGGTAAACAATCTAGACTGAGAAGGGCTTTTCTTCAACGACCCAAGCAGTCAGGTGGTATGGCTTTGCCAAACTCTCAGTATTATTATTGGGCTGCTAACATCCGAGGTCTACTTTACTGGCAGCATTTCCATCTGGATCCTTCGCCTCCAATGTGGGTGTCTATGGAGGCTCATTCTGGGGGTGCTCGGGTCTCCTTTCCCGCACTGTTAGGTTCTCCCCTTCCGATTACGTGCCCTGCTTCCCTCTGTGGCTCAGTGGTTAAACAAGCTCTAAAAATTTGGTCCCAATTTAGGAAGACCCTTGGTCTTCATCCCTTTTCACTTCTGAGCCCTATGGCAGCCAATCACTTATTTACTCCATCAGCAGGCTTTCGGGTTTGGCATGAACAAGGTCTAAAGCTTTAGAGATTTGTATTCAGACGGGATTTTTTTTAGCTTTTTTGATTTGAAACACAGGTTCGGAATTTCGCCAACTCATTTTTTTTAGATATCTGCAGGTTAGACATTATGTGCAAAGTATGACATCACACTTTCCTCGTAAACCTCCGGATAATCCCCTTGATGATTTTTTATCTATCGATCCCACTACCAAAGGTGTGTTGTCTACACTTTATAACTTAATTTGCAAACTGCATTCTCCATCCCTGGAAGTCATTAAAGCTGTTTGGGAGCAGGATTTACAATTTAGCTTCACAGACGATATTTGGGATTCCATTTTAAATCAGGTTCATTCATCGTCACTGTGCGCTCGCCATGCGCTTATCCAATTTAAAGTGGTTCACCGAGTCCACTTTTCCAAAGCCAAACTTGCACGTATTTATGTGAATGTGGACCCGACATGTGACAGATGTTGTGGTGAACCTGCTACCTTAGTGCATATGTTTTGGTCTTGTCCCTCTCTAACCACCTTCTGGAAATTAGTCTTTCAGACTTTATCTAAGGTCATAACTTGTAATATTGAGCCAAACTCCTTGACCGCCATTTTTAGGGTTGCCCCAGACCTTGACCTGTCGCGTGTATCTCAAAGACGGCTCTCATTCTCATCATTACTTGCTAGAAGATGTATTTTGTTGAAATGGAAAGACCCTGCTCTCCCTTCTCATGTACACTGGTTAAGGGACATAATGCAATGTATGGACTTGGAAAAAATAAGATTCACGGTTCGAGGCACTGAAAATGGATTCTACAAGGCGTGGCGCCCCTTCCTGACGTTTTTTGAGAAACCTACCACTGCTGTTTATGAGTAGACTTGACATCTTATTTTATTACTATTATCACTATCATTATTATTATTATTGATTATTTATTTGATTTTTCTTTTTTTTTTACTTCAATTTTTTTTATTTTCATTTATTTGTTTTTGTAAATTTATTGTTGATTTATATATTTTTTTCTTTTCTTTTTTTGAGTGCATAGTTTATGATTTACAGCTCACTTGGAGCATGTGTTATTGAGTTGCATTTTACTGTTAGTCTTTATGATTATTGTATGTACAATTGTGTGTGCGTGCGTGTGTGTGCGCGTACGTCTGAGTGGGGTGTGTGTGAATGAGTTCGCTGTCAGGGGGCTTGGGTTTTTTTTGTTCTCTCTTTGTTAAAATAGCAAAAAAGGATAAGTATACTTGACTGATTGTGATCTTTGTCATTGCGGTTTTGGAAAATAATAAAAAAAAAGATATGTGAAAGAAAAGAAAATTTAAGGCAGTGTAAATATGTGCCAGAGCTATAATGATTAATGATAAGAGGACAAGAGTGAGTAGGGAAGAGGAGGTGAGCGGAAGAGGGGAGAAGGGTTTGGTATAGATTTTTGAAAGCTTCTCACTATAGATGACCTGGAAGTAAAGCCCGTATCTCAGTGGCACATATTTGCGAATGTGTGTGTGTCTGTGTGGGGGTGGGGGTGCGTGTGTAGGGGGGGTGTGCGTGTGTGTGTGGGGATGTGTATGCGTGGGTGCATGTGGGGGTGTGCGGGGGTGTGCGTGTGTGTGTGTGTGTGCGCGCATATAGCGAATGTTGATTTTTCATCACGGTTTGTTCAAGGTTGCAAACTGTCGTGAAGACACTTCTGGCGAATGTCTTCGTGACCTTGATCAAACCCTGATGAAAAAAAATCAACATTTGGTTGTGCTCAAACACTTCAGATCACGAGTTGATCACAGTAAGGCCTTCTTGCTGGCCTTACGTTGAAGGTGATGAACTTGACTTGTGATTGGATTCTCACTTGTAAGGGAGCAGCGCTATGTGGAATCAACACTCCACAACCCCGAAAAGTTGTAACTGCCGAACGTCTGTAAATCTAAAATATATTCTTGCTTTTTTAAAGCACAATGGCCGAAGGAGTGAAAAATGTGGGCGCAAGGACATTTTCAAGACGGCCTTTTCAAGAAAGCATTCTTTTCCACCAGCGGGTTTGGGATTAGAATAAGATAAGAATGAGATGTCCTCTATTTGTCCCACAGTGGGGAAATTTGCAGTGTTACAGCGGCAAAGATCACACAGAGGCGGCGGCGTAATGTAGCCGTTAATGTATAACATCTGCAGCAGACATTCAGAAAAAGCAAAACTATGCAACTATACACAGTATATACGTACATACACAAATCCCGATGTATAAACACACTTACATCCCACAACATATACAAGTGTAAGGAAACACTCCTTATGTCTGTCCATGGTACAGAGGGGAAATAAATAAAAATGCTGCAATGCTAAAAAATGTTGCAATGATAAAAATACTGCAATGATAAAAATACTGCAATGATAAGAATACTGCAATGGTAAACAAAATAGAGCATTGGTCGATATAAGTACACCATTTTCGCCATAACCGGGATCGGCCACCTTACGGCCACAGCTCCAATCAGCCGCCTCAACAATAATGGCAAGGGACTTTGGGTGGTGAGCAATGGAGTAGGCAGCGAGTTGCGGGCTCCCGTTGATTTTTGTTTTTCTAAACTTTCTATACCCCGCATTATAAGTATATATCTGCTTATTTTGATTACTTTTGAACTTGGGAGGCACCAGTGAGTGTTGAGCGATCCGTGTCAAAATCCATCAACGGCAGAGGAGGGCCAACGGAGAACTTGGCAGGCACTCGCGAAGCTAGTGGAGCATTAACGGGGACACATGTTGCGGAATTGCTCGAAAGGTTTTGGGAACAACTCGCGGATGATTTTAAATCCTCGTTCACAACTCTAGATGGCAAGCTGGATGCTATATAATCAACGGTCTCCAGGCACGGACAATGGATCTGCGACCTCGAATCCAATTCTAACGAGGTTAGCCAATGCTTGGAGCAGCTCATATCTACGAGTGCAGAGTTGAGCAAGGAGAACAGGCGCCTGAGGCTGAAACTTTCCGACCATGAAGGGAGAAGCAGATTTCAAAATATTCGAGTCGTTGGAACTACCGGAGTTCATTGAGGGTCCGCGGCCTACTGCCTTTTTTTCCCCAGCTTATCGTGGGGGACTGTGGTCTGTCTTCTCCGCCTGAGCTGGATAGGGCGCCTCGTGTTCCCATGCCCAAGCTGGGACTGGTTGGGCATCCATGTCCTGTTGTTAGCCACTTTCACCGACTCCATCCATCCATCCATTTTCTGCGGCTCATCCGGCGTTGGGTCGCGGAGGCACCAGCTTCAGCAGGGAAACCCAAACTTCCCTTTCCCCAGCCGCATCTTCCAGCTCTTCCAGAGGGATCCCCCGGCGTTCCCAGGCCAGCCAGGAGACATGGTCTATCCAGCGTGTCCTGGGTCGTCCTCGGGGCCTCCTGCCGGTGGGACATGCCCAGAGCACCTCACCAGGGAGGCGTCCAGGACTCATCCTAATCAGATCCCCAAGCCACCTCATCTGGTTCCTCTCAACGTGGAGGAGCAGCGGCTCCCTCTCAGATGGCCGAGCTTCTCACCCTATCTCTAAGGGATATCCCGGACACGCTGCGGAGGTAACTAATTTCGGCCGCTTGTATCCGAGATCTTGTTCTTTCGGTCACAACGCACAGCTCGTGACCATAGGTGAGGGTAGAATCAGAATCAGAATCAGAATCTGAAATCCCTTTATTGTCATTGTACAGTGTGCAACGAGATTAGAGAGCTCCCCTCTCCAGTGCAATACAACAATAATTTAATCAAATATATAAATTAGATAAATAAGAGAATAAATAATGTGATGGAAAATAATACGAAATTGGATAAATAAAACACATGACGTCGCTGTTCTGCAAGGTAAGGGTGGTCGTGTGTGTGTGTGAGAGTTCAGAATGGTGATGGCTCTCTGTAAGAAACTGTTTTTCAGTCTATTAGTCTTTGATTTGATGCACCTGTAGTGCCTGCCAGAGGGCAACAGGTCAAACAGGTGTGAGTTCGGGTGAGTATTGTCTTTGACAATATTGAGAGCTCTGCTGAGGCACCGGGTAGTGTAGATGTCCGACAGAGAGGGGAGAGGGCAGCCTATAATCCTCTGCGCCGTTTTGTCCTCTGGAGCCTTACTCGTTCTGCCTCAGTGCAGCTGCTGTACCAGGTGGAGACACAGTAGGTCAACAGGCTCTCAATGGACGAGTGGTAGAAGGCCAGCAGCAGCTTCTTGTCCAGGTTGAATTTTCTGAGGACCCTCAGGAAGTGCAGACGCTGGTGGACCTTATTTACCACTGCTGTGGTGTTGTGTGTCCAGGAGAGGTCATCGGAGATCTGTACTCCCAGGAACTTGATGTGTGGACCCTTTCCACACATTCACCTCTGATGTAGAGGGGGGGTGGCACAGTCTTGTTCCTCCTAAAGTCGATGACGATCTTTGTTTTTGCAATGTTGAGTTGCAGTCTGTTGTCCTCACACCAAGCCGTTAGTCTCTGGACCTCCTTCCTGTAGGTTGCCTCGTCACCTTTCAAGATCAGACCGACCACTGTCGTGTCGTCAGCAAATTTGGGCTGCAGTCATAGGTGTACAGGGCGTATAGGAGAGTGCTCAGCACGCATCCTTGAGGGGAACCGGTGCTCAGCGTTCGGGTGGAGGACGTGTAGGGGCCGAGCAACACAGTCTGGGGTCTGTTGGTCAGAAAGTCCTTCATCCAGATGCATGTAAGGGCAGGGAGGCCGAGAATGTCCAGTATGGAGATGAGGATGTCTAGTATGATTGTGTTGAATGCCGAGCTGTAGTCCACAAAGAGCATCCTGGCATAGCTCTGCTGTTGTTCCAGATGGCCCAGCACAGCATGCAGAGCAGTGTCGATGGCGTCCTCAGTGGATCTGTTTGCTCGGCATGCAAGCTGGTAGGGGTCCAGTGTGGGAGGAAGGTAGTCCTTGATGTGCTGGAGAACCAGTCTCTCGAAGCACTTCATGATGACTGGCGTGAGAGCAACAGGACGGTACTCATTCAGGAGGACTGTGGGTGACTTGTTGGGGACAGGAATAATGGTGGAAGTCTTCAAGCAGGAGGGGATGAATGCTCGAGCCAGGGAGCGGTTGAAGATCCTGCAAAAAACATGTGATAGTTGGTGGGCACATGCTCTGAGGACCTTGCCTGGTATTCCGTCGGGTCCAGTAGCTTTGCTGGGGTTAATAGCCAGGAGCACACGCCTCACATCGTGTTCCTCTATGGTGAGTGAGGGGGAGTTGAGGCATGGAGTGCGGGGGTGTGACGGTTGGGGTGAGTCAAAGTAAGCAAAGAAGCAGCTTAGCTCCTCTGCTAGCGCCGCACTCGGGTCTACAGATGTCATGCTGCCGCCTCGGTAGTTGGTGATGCTCTGTAGACCCTTCCACACCTCCCGTGGTGTGATGCTGGCAAGGTGGGACTCCAGCCTCTTGTAGTCCATCTTGGCTAGTTTAATGCCTTTTTTCAGGTCAGCACGAGCCACACGGTACAGGGCTCTGTCACCTGACCTGAAGGCAGTGTCGCGGGCCTTGAGGAGAGAGCGAACCTGGATGGACATCCAGGGTTTCGCGTTTGGGAAGGTCCGTATGGTCTTGTTCAGGCCCACAGTTTCCATGCAGAACTTGATGTAGTCCAGTACACATTGTGTGTAAACTCCTCACAATCACACCCTTCCAGGTTTCACTGTCATTACCCACGTGAGCATTGAAGTCCCCCAGCAGAATGAGGGAGTCTCCAAGGGAGCGCTCTCCACCTAACCCTCTAAAGACTCCAAAAAGCCCCCGACAACGTAGCTCGTAGGATCATTGGGACATGCAAACCCCTCCAACATGGTAAGGTGACAGCTCACCGAGGGGTTCACCGACTCCAAACTAAAGAATTCATCGTAAGAGGGGCACAGGAACATCGGACTGTGGAGTATCATGGCATAAGCTTCGCTTTTATGAGGATTACAATGCAGATGTGCTGCAGAAATGGGCGGAATACCGGGACATCATGACTGAACTGTATAACAAGGGGCTTCGTCCGTCTTTTCTTTTCCCGGCCGAACTGCGCGTCACATTCCCGGACGGTAGGAAGCGGTGGCTTTCCTCAGTTTCTGAGGCTACTGACTTGATCAACTGCACAGAGCATCAACTGCGCGGGCGGTACTGAGTATGGTGGTGTTCAACCAGCTCGTTCATGAGTGTTTCTGTCTTATTGGTGCTTGCTGTTCAACATTCCGCTGAAGCTTTTTCTGTTTGCTATTTTTCTTTTTTGTACGTGCTGCTTCCTGGTTTTGTGTGTGTGTGTGCATGTGTGTTCGTGTCTGGAGTTTGTTTGTTTTGTTAAAAGAGCAAAAATGGTTAATTATACGTGATTCATTGCGATTTTTGTCATTGTGGTTTTGAAAATTGGGATCCCTCCGGAAGAGTTGGAAGACGACGCTGGGGAAAGGGAGGTCTGGGCTTCCAGCTGAAGCCGCTGCCTCTGCAACCTGACCCCAGATCAGCAGTAGTTGATGGATGGAGAAAAATCTAACAAATGACAATAGTTTTAGTAATTGTTCTACAAAGTATATACAGCTGTAACAAAAACATAATACAATGTGTTTTGTTTTTAATAATAATAATATTCCCTTTATTAGTCCCACAATGGGGAAATTCGAGATTCGAACCCAGGCCTCCTGGGGAGACTGGGTCCTGTACGCGGCGCCTTAGACCACTCGGCCATCCTATAACATCAAGCTCCAGCCTTCAACTTACTCATTCCAATTTACTCCACAACAAATGAGTCTGTCAGTTGATTTATTTTATAAATGTATTAGTTTAAACAATGTATCTACATATATTTATTGTCCTTAAATATAGAAGATTTTCCCCCAAAAAAATCCTTATTTCATCAGTCATGGAATAATTTTATTTTCATAAACCACTTAAAATCATAATTTTAGAAATATAAAACAACTAATAGGACTCAGGAGTTAATTCAACGTAGGTGCCGCACAGTGCGTAAGACGCCACTCTGCCTGCGCCTTACATTAATTGCTTACTGTCTGGATCATGTGGATTATTATGCGTTTTGTTGCAGCAGTACCTTTGCAAAGTGACCCCAGGTTGGTAACAGCAGTGTGTGTTTGCATTCTGCTTGCTTTCAGCCATGATTGTATACATTGCATGATCTGGGAAGGAATACTGATTCCAAACGAATTCATCTTGCTCCGCTTTACTTATTTAATTGTTGCTATATATTCACTCCTCTTTAATCTTGACTTGAAAATAAGAGTTAATCGTAATAATTTTTTTGAATGTAATTGTATTGAAAGTGAATATTCACCTGATATTTTTTTGTCACCCCCTAAATTTTATGGCGTCCTGAGGAACTACTTATCTTGCCTAATCAGATGGAGCTGTAACAAAGCGCTTTCCATATGGTGTAACATAAATTAGCAGGTAGTAAGAACACAAATTAAAACACATAAACACTTACAATATACCAGAAGAACAGCAGAACAGTGACAGTGTCAGGATAATGACCCAAAACGCAAAGCTAAAAACACCCAAGAATGACTAAGAGCAAACGTCTGCATAATTCTGAAGTGGCCTTTTTCTGATTGTGAATATGGTTCTGATTTGGTTAACTGCCTTTATGATTCAGGTTCTGATACATACAACGATTTTATTATCACTGTCCTTTCCCCAGTTGTTATTCAAGCCCTTGTCTGTTTTTGTCACATTTTTCTGTGTTTGTCAGTGTCCACCGCAGAACCCTTCCCTTCAGAACCTTACTTGGCACCTCCGCAGTTGTTGCCAAAGGCGCCCAATTATAGGTTCTGGTTCTTCACATAATCATAACTTTTCTGAGTAGTATTATTCCAAACCTCTCCCCTCGCCACTTCCCGCCTTTTTCGTCACCTCATCTACTTTTTATTCAGCTTGTCCTGTTGGCCCACTCGTCCCAGCTCCTTGGCAGCTGCTTGCTCCTCAGTGGTTGCAGGCCACTGTCCGGCACCTCGCCAGTGCCAGTCTACTACCCCGGCAACACGGTAGTTCCAAGCCCGCGTCTTGGCTACTTGGCAGCGCCAGGCTCCGACCCTGATCTTGCTGCCCTCCAGCCATGTGCAAGGCGTGTGGCCTCCCACCGACCGCTCCGGCGCGGTGCTAGTCCTCGCCTCCTGTGTGGGCCTCGGAATGGCTAACGGACTAGCCCCATCAAGAACCTCTCGTCTGGTTTCGGGACCGTTCATTGGACTGGTCCTGCCAATAACCTCTTGTCTGGCCTGCCGTGATCCGTCGTTGATTTTGGTTTAGTTTTAGTTTCACATTTTCCTTGTGTTCTTTTGGATGCATGTCTCGTTATTTTGTCCACCTCTCCTTGTTTACCCAATCACTTGTTATCCAATCAGCTCCCTCTAACACTTTTGTCCAGGTGTTCCTCATTGTCTCGTCAGTTTGTCGTTAGTTCCTGGCTTTCTTTCAACAACCCATCCATCCATTATCTGTTCCACTTCTCACAAGGGTCGCGGGGGTGCTGGAGCCTATCCCAGCTATCTTCAGGCATTAGGCGGTGTACACCCTGAACTAGTTGCCAGCCAATTGCAGTGCACCCACAGACGAACAACCATCCGCTCTCACACTCACACATGGGGACAATTTCGAGTGTCAACCCACCATGCATGTTTTTGGAACGTGGGAGGAAACCAGAGTACACAGAGGAAACCCACGTCAGGCTTGGGGATAGCATGCAAACTCCACACAAGAAGGTCAAAGGTCAAATCGATCCCACGACCTCTGCCATCATGAGGTCATCGTGCTAACCAGTCGGGCACTGGTGCCGCCTGCTTTTTTTCAGTCTTCGTTAATTGTTTGACACATTTAACTGCTGTTTGTTTGCTGTCTTCATCCAGGTCAAGCTGGTTTCTTAATGTTTCTTTGATTAATTTGATTCTGGTTGTTTTTGACTTCCCTCTTTTTTTAAGTGTTTTTCATGCACCCTAGAACTCATTTGTCATTTCTTTTAAATATTTACACTAGTTCCCTCTCTAGCCCATTAGGGCCGGTGAGGTCAAATTCTGTCATGTCTGCTTGAGGGTCCAAATTCTCCTCCTCACTTGACTGCACCCTTCTAACCTGAGTCAACTGCAGATTTTCTTTTTTTTAAATTAAGACTGGGCCAAAGTTCATGCTGAGGGGTGTGCAAGTCTCATTCAAAGTTTGATTGCAGTTATTGCTTCAAAGATTGTGCAACCAAATATTGTCTAGGCCTCTTTCATGAGTTTGTTATTTCAACAAAATTATTGAACCACTGTTCCACTGTTCCATAAAAAAAATATAGAACCACTGTTCTAAAGAAAAGTCTCATTTCCTCTTGTTAATTTTCATAATTTCTTTCCCGTAATATTTTTGTCAGAATGAATTTATTTCTGTGACCACTGGATTTTTCTTTCATGGACAAAGGGTTATCAACATTTTAGTTTTTCTTGGTATTTGTCCAGTTATTGATGAGCCCTTTTGCATAATAAACGGTCGCTTACATCGTTGGAGTATAACTGCTTAAAAGTGTGCACACACCATTGGTCTTAAGTGAGGCAAAAATAACAACCATGATGCAAAGGTATCACTTGCCAGACTCAAATTTACAATAAGGTTTTGAGCAATACATTGATAAGAAACATTTTCCTCAAAACAATTGTGAACACTGTGACTTAAATGGCAATGTAACAAAATTCATCATTCATCCCTTTTTGCCACGTCTGACTTGTAGTCATATTCATGTGACCTTTTAAAATCATTCACTATTTGAAGAAAGAGTTGGCATTCTGTGAAGTGTTTGCTGTCTTTTTGCTGCCATAAATGACTTAACATGTTACACGAGGTTGTGTTTAACAATCTTCCTCATTTTGCGATTTGACTCAAGTGCAATCCGAATCATATAAGGCAAACTGATCTGAAAAGTGAGGGTTCCCTGTAAAGTAGATCAAGTTTAGATACATGAATTCAAATGTATGCATTTACTGGTGTCTATACATTAATTAATTAAAGGGGAATCTGCAATTATGTATCTACCTTTGTACACATATTTGTGTCCTAATTATGCACTACTTTATATTACACCACATGGAAACAGCTTTGTTACAGCTCCAGCTGTTGTGAAATGTGCGATATAAATAAAGTTGTATTGTATTGTATATAGACAGACGGACAGATATAGATTCCCCTATAATTAATTATTATAATATTATAAATATGTATGTATGTACTTTTTATAATGTTCCTTAAAATGGTCTTTATGACAAGGCAATAGTACATGATAAATATGATGCTGTTATAGCAATACACCATGACCAATGAAGTGCTTTTCTGGGGTAACAAAGACAGGTGTGCCGGCTTTGAGTTTGACCGTGAATGCCCAACTAATGATGCCTCAGAAGCCAAATATCTATTTCTGATTGGTTGTTTGCCGGGTGGTTTCTTTCAAATCAAATCAGCGGCACAGTATGGAGCCGAAGATGGCTTTCTTATTTCTTTCTTTCTTTTTTTTTTTTTGCCCCAAGTCAAATTTTTCATGTAAAACTGTTTGGACATCATGACAGTTCCTATACACAAAACCCACCCCAAAAGAGAAGAATCATACTTTAGAAAATTGCAAACTCACACTTCGAATGAAAGAGAATTTTTTGCTGTGTTCAAATTTCAGTCTTGGTTGTCTTATATTGTTCTAAGCTTTATATTCCCTTAGGCCCATCATGCATCGCAATGTACGCTACAACTGCCGGGTGATATTTCTCAACAGGTAACTTTTAAAACTTGTCATGTTCAATGTAGTGATGGGTGCATTTACATATGGTGTTATAACGGTGTAGGCACATCAGAGGAAGGTAGATTTAAATGTCGCCAGAAAAGCTCTTGGATATTTATAATCATTGTTACGGTGTATCCATTTGATGAGGTATTGTAATTGGTTTGATGAAGGTATTGTAATTGGTTTGATTAATAGTATTGCCTAAGGTTTGGTGCGTCCAGTCCTAGTCAAGTCTAATTTTCCAAAGGGTTGGATTTTATTTTCGTTTTGTTTTTTAACCCCTTTAATGTGGGGTTACATTACATTAGAAATTAGTTTAGTTTTGTGTCATGTCTGTGATCTGTTTTTTTCCCCTACAAATTTAAACTGAATGAACAGCCTCTGAGACTGAGTCCCTATTTGTTTTGTTTTTTTGTTTTTTTTTGTTTTTTGCATTTAATAATCCTTATGAGAGTAGGGTATTCTGGGTTTTGATTCGCCGGCTTTCATGAGTTTGTCGTTTTGGGGATTATTGTTGATTTAGGCCATAGTCTGACAATTGAAAAAATGTAATGAGATTTAAGACCTTTTGTAGAGTTGACCTGGGTTCCTCCAAATAAAGAAGACAGCTACACATAGATTGATTTTATGTTCTGACACAGGAGAGTTTAAAGTATTGATATCTCTGATGTATTGCCACTGCCAGTGGTTTGTTAAATATTGCAAATAACAATCAGAATCAGAAATCCCTTTATTGTCATTGTACTCAAGTGTGCAACGAGATTAGAGGGTGAGAGTGGGCATGTTTGTCTGGATACTCTTTGTAAAGTCAAACTTTGTCTTGTTATACCATTAGTGGTAGACATTTTAGTGAAGTACTGCAAAAAGGAATGGTTAATTTTTTCAAAACTTTTTTCTGCATCGTGATATGACAATTGCTTTTGGATTGTTGCACTGTGGCATGCTGATTAGGTTTAGGAGTGTTCTGACATTATTAGTGGAGCTCCGACCTTTTTGGTCAAAATGCATTTTTGATGTTATTTTTTATCTAGCCTAGTGACAAGAGTTTCAGATATAACTTTGATATGTATTCATTTGTTATTAGGTGGCGGTACTTAACTGGGAGAACGGGGTGTTTGTCCAATTTTCTTAGTAGCTTGACTGCAGCTGTGTTCTTACTGCTCCGAATTTGATTTTTTTCTTGTACCTTTATATACACTGCAGTGGGGTAGAAAGGGTACAAGCGTATGTCTAGTACAGTAGGTGGAAAAAAATTACTCCCAAGAGGCTGGAGAAGAAAGATAGAGAATGGTTTATGCTTGGGGGCATAGCGTGAATGTCGCTGTGCAGGATTCCATTTGTTTTTTCTTTGTAAAAAGCTAACTTTGGATCAAACATATTAAAAAGATGGGCAGGGTGCTCTATCAAACATCAATCAAGAACGAACTGGAAAATTTTTTTTTTAAGAAAAGCTGACTTAGGTGTGTTACAAAGGCTTAGACTTCAGCGGCCATCTTGTGTCACACATGGATACATGTTTTACATATCAAAAATATTTTTTAATCCTTTAAAGAGCGCTTCTACTGTAAAACAGATCCATGTTTGGAACACTCCTTACTAAACTGAACATAATGAAAATATAGATGAAATGAAACTGATGAACTGTTTGTTATTCTCTATCCTATCAGACAAATCCTACTGATTCGGCCAAAGATGCTAATGGCCAACCATGGCATCTACAGAGAGATGCGTTGGTTTTCTCCCTGGACAAAGTTTCGGTTAGTAAACATATAGCTATCAATGCTGAAGTGATATGACTCAGTTGCACTTTCAGATACAATGTTTTAATCTAAGTATATTTCACAAAACCAATAAATCGAATGTAGCAGATGCGTACCGCCTGCCTAGAGGAATTGGGGCACATCAGCTGCCTCCTGCTTGGGAAGCAAACTATATAATCAATAAAGGAAAAGGGGGCCGTCATGGTGGCCGAGTGGTTAGCACAATCACCGCACAGTGGATAGGTCGTGGGATCGATTCCTGCTCCGGCCTTCCTGTGTGGAGTTTACATGTTCTCCCCATGCCTGCGTGGGTTTCCTCCGGGTACTCCGGTATCCTCTCACATTCAAAAAACATGCATGGCAGGTTGAATAGACACTCTAAATTGCCCCTAGGTATGAGTGTGAGCGAGGATGGTTGTTCGTCTATGTGTGCCCAGCGATTGTCTGGCAACCAATTCAGGGTACTGCCCGAAGATAGCTGGGATAGGCGCCGGCACCCTGTGCGACCCTTGTGAGGAGAAGTGGTACAGATAAAGGATGGATGGATAAAAGAAAAGGACCATGGCTATTTATTTATCTAGTTCATCAAGACCACAAAGTGTTTCGCTGTTCCCTTACAATGCCAAACATTTCTAAAAGTAAATGTGTATTCCTGGCAGATCTAATAGATCTTAGTGTCTAGATTTATTGACTTCTCTGTACTTTGTAGCTTCCCCCCAAAAAAAGGCAAAAAATAATGTGAAATTACCCTGCCTACTACCCGAACATAGCTGGGATATGCTCCAGCACCCCCGCGACCCTTGTGAGGACAAGCGGTACAGATAATGGATGGCTAGATGGATGGATAATGTGAAACTGAGCTTACAATATCAACCATCATCATCATCATCATCATCATGTAATGAGTTGAAAGCACAAACCTTTAAATGCCTCAAATCCCATAAACGTGCACTATCCATCCATCAATCCATTATCCAAGGCCAAGGGTCATGGGCGTGCTGGAGCCTATCGCTGCTGTCTTCGGGCAATCGATGGGGTATACCCTGAACTGGTTGCCAGACAATCGCAGGGCACACAAAGACAAACAACCAT
Source organism: Idiotropiscis lumnitzeri (assembly GCF_059441095.1). NCBI lineage: Eukaryota > Metazoa > Chordata > Actinopteri > Syngnathiformes > Syngnathidae > Idiotropiscis > Idiotropiscis lumnitzeri. The sequence goes on along the minus strand of NC_142395.1, from coordinate 2,524,536 downwards.
TCACAAACACTATCACACATAAGGACAATTTAGAGTGTTCAATTAACCTTCCATGCATGTTTTTTGTAATGTGGAAGGAAACTGGAGGACCCAGAAAACACCTACGCAGGCACGGGGAGAACATACAAACGACCCACGGGAGGACCGGAATCAATCCCTGCACCTCTGAACTGCGAGGCGGATGTGCTAACCAATGTGCACTATATTATGAAAAAAAAATCCAGAAACACTTTTTGAATCAGTTGATCAATCAGTATTTTAACTACAATCTGCTTTCTCACAAAATTATTATTCTTCATTCTAATTGTACAGAGTGGGCGGGTTTCCATTCAGAGGAAAATGTATGTTTTTTTTTCAGTTTCAGATCATTATATGAATAAAAATAATTCTCCAGCATACAATATTAAATGTTCCGATGGTTGGAAACGCATGTGCCATCATGTATGTTTAAAATATGTGTGGACACTCTTAACATCAGTAACCTTCCTGCATTGTGCCAGTGTCACTTTTATCATTTTTGAAACGTTATTTATTACAGAATCATTTGCCCAGTACTTCATAAAAGTATGTTAGTAGCAGTTCATCACACTGCTTATGTGTTGAAAGTAATTGTTGCTGTTCCAGACTAGGGTTCTTATGTCACCATGGATCTATCCATCCATCCATTATCTTGTCCATTATTTAGCATCACGGGGGATGCGGGCGTGCTGGAGCCTTTCCCAGCCACCTTCGGGCCGGCGGCGGGGTACACCCTGAACTGGTTGCCAGCCCATTCCAGACCATGCATCTAGTTTATCTAAATGTATAAAGCTGTGACAGCTGCCTTAACACACTCTACAGGCACGATAATGCTCCACTTAGCGTAGGTTCTGTGTGAAAGGCAAAGCCGAATAAATGCTTGCTCCTCCTAATCTACCCTGTTGGGCCATCATGGTCCAATTTGTAGTGGCCCAGTCAGAAGCAGCTCTAGTTCGATATTTTCAAACACGAATACGTTGAGTTTGAGTGATTATTTCCTATTTAGCATTTTTATACTGACCAATTGCATTCAAGGCAATGACTGTGTACTAACCTCAATAAAAATTAACGTGTTGCAATATCCCAAATTAATATTAATTCTTCCAAGAATACCGCAATTTCCATGCTACAAAGCGCACCTGATTAAAAGCGCAACAGCTAAATTTTGCCATTAAAAACAAATCTGTACATATATTGGGCGCTTTGTATTATTAGCCGGAGGTTCCCACGTTATAACATTCACACATCCTGTAACTCCAAGCTAATAAGCCACGACCTAACACTGACTCTCTCTCTCTCTCTCTCTCTCTCTCTCTTTCTCTCTGGCAGTAGGCGGGGGACACCCTGAACTGGTTACCAGCCAATTGCAGGGCACACAGAGACGAACAACCATTCGCGCTCACACTCATACCTAGGGGCAATTTAGAGTGTTCAATCGGCCTGCCATGCATGTTTTTGTATATATATATATATATATATATATATATATATATAAAAAATATGAACTAATGTAAAACAAATTTAGGTTTAATTATGATAATTGACAGTTGAAGCACTTATGAAGTTTAAAAATATAGGCGTCATGTGTGCCATCATTAACAACCCTTATCCTGTACAGGGTTTTGGTAGTGCTGGAGCCTATTCCAGCCGAATATGGGCGAAAGGCACACTATACCCTGAACTGGTCATCTGTCCATGGCAGGGCACACACAGACACCGTCACAAAGTGGGAACCGATCCCATGCTCCCCGCACACAAGTCAGGTGCTCCACTACAACATCCGTGTTCTCAAAAATATAGTGTTCCTACTATCGTTTGACTGTTGTGCTCAGAACTGCATATTATAACTACATAATTGACAAGTCCAATGTAATTGTAATTGGAATTGTGGTATAGCTTACTATTTGTAGCACAAAGGTCGGAGCACTTTATTGCCTCAGAGATCAACAAGCTATTATCGTGTTACAGATGCATGAGCGCTTCAACTGCCATGACTAATATCCAGCTCAGTTGGTTTCATTTCAAAGTGTACTGAACATTTACAACGAAGAATGGTAGTTGCATCATCATTTATAAACATGTCAGGAATGCTGGTAGAAGTTGCGAAGTTAAATAAAATATAATTATAACTAGAGGTGTCAGAAAAACGCGTTATAAATAATCCAACTCCCTTTTTACGCCGTCAATTTTTTTATTGAGCGATTAAGACTCATCGAGGCCGAATAAACATTGTAGTTCTATGACGTAGCGCTGACACTTGCGAGACCGGAAAAAAACAAACCGATGGTTGGATAAACCAAAAAGAGAGTCACCAAAGCCATAGGTAAGTGGGGCATCATGAAGGACGAAGGTCTGGCTGAAATACTTCGCATTGCGTGCACATAAAATTGTCCTCGAGATACACCATTGCAACCCGCATTCAAGTCTTGCAGGAAGCGGAGAAGGCGGAAGCAGTCGCGCTCACCGATGATTACTGGACTTCTCTCAGTAACCATAACTACCTCAGTATAACAGCCCATTATTTTGACCCATTTCATTTGCACTTTGTTGGCATTTTATATTACTTGTATTACTCCAATTTGATCCCATAGAAAGGCTGTTGAGATGCTGTTTTGTGTGACTTTGTGTGTCGAATTCAATGCTTTGTTTTTTCAATTAAAAAAAAAGTATTTGCATAAAAACAAAAAAAAATAATTCTCATATATCAATGGTTGCAATTCAATAAAATATTGAATTATATAAATAATATACAAAAAAATGGGAGGGATTTTTTACAATTAATAAAATGTGCGATTAACTACGTGTTAACTGTGAAAAAATGCGATTAATTATGATTAAATATTTTAATCGCCTGACTAATTATAACTTCATCCCTTCCAACTGAACCGCCTGCCACACCAGGTAAAATTGTTTGAAATCGCCGGACTTTACATCGCTCCATGAGTTTTATGTTTATAATCTTTACATGAACATTCTATTGACTTCCATCCATTTTCAAATGGCAGGAGATTGGCTAAGACAGATTTTACACCGATTTTACACAGGCATCATTAAATCACATTTATGCCTACTACCTGTAGCCCTTAATTAACATACAGGATTTTTCACCTTTGAATTACTGAAAGAAACATGCATGCTGAAAACGATCTTGGCCTTCTTTTATATCTTACAGGACAGTAGAGGAGTACTTTCTTCCAAGAATGATTCAGCAAGTCACAGGGCAGGTAAATAAATTATCACCTGTGTAAAGCAATGACGTTTCATTTTGTACATCCAATATGGTGCCAAACTACCTCTCTGCTCATCAGGATACAGTCCCATTTGGAGACTGTGTGCTCTCCACCAGGGATACCTGTATTGGTACAGAGATGTGTGAAGAGTTATGGCACCCCTCAAGGTAACGTATAATTGTAATTAATAATTTTCATTGAAATATAAGTTTCCACTACTGAGTCATCTATCATTTAAAGCAGCAATAACTTCAGATCAATTACTCATTCATTTATGACTCTTTTATTTAGCCCACATAGTCAGATGGGTCTTGATGGAGTGGAAATCTTTACAAATTCCTCCGCAAGCCACCACGAGCTCCGCAAAGCAGACCAAAGACTCAACTTGATCAAGTCAGCCACCACCAAGGTAGATAAACGGAAAAAATACATTTGGGTTTCATGTGACAAAAGATGACTATGAAACAAGTCGATCAAAATGTCACCTTTTATTTGCTTTTCTTTTTTTTTTTTTTTTACATCTGAATAAGATACAGTGATACCTTGACACTTGCAAGCTTAATTTGTTCTGTGACAACTGTAAGATTTCCTTTTTTATGAATATGTTTTTTTCCTCCATTAAAATGATTGAAATGGCATAAATCCGTTCCGTCCCCCTGATAAACTCAGTGAGCATGCTAAGCCTCTTGCCAAGCTGTGCCACCCCCGCCAGATGATCTGTCCGAACCTCTGCTCCAATGGAAGGGGGCATGCCTTTCTTTGTCAAAAATCACGCTCTACCAGTGGTGGGTGGTCAAATCCTTCAAGGCCATCTCTGCTGGCCTAACATAATCCAGAAATCATGATCATATTTATGATAGTTTATTTAATTTAAATCTATCTATCTATCTGTATACATATATATATATATATATATATATATATATATATATATATATATATATATATATATATATATATATATACCATGAAGGTTTGCTTTGAGCATCTGGCAGAATCCCCTGTCAGAAAGAGCTTCAACTCGCACCTCCGGCACAGCTTCCCCCTCGTCCAAGAGGCAGGGGACATTTTAGGGCCTGGAGCCATTTTTATGGTGTGTTGTCGTTGGTTGTAACGGACGACATTGAGGGTCTCATTCTCACTAGAAAATGATTGACTATACCTCATAAGAAATGTGGCAATGACTCATTGATTATAAGTTATAGTTTATTGAGAGCAGATGGAGAGCGCACAGTTGACCAAGAGAATTCTTATTATTAATTATAATAATATTATTAATCCATCCATTTTCTGTACCGCTTCTCCTCACAAGGGTCTCGGGGTTGCTGGAGCCTATGCCAGGGATCTTCGGGCTGCAGGCGGGGTACACCCTGAACTGGTTGCCAGCCAATTGCATGGCACACATAGACAAATAACCATCCGCGCTCACACTCATACCTAGGGGCAATTTAGAGTGTGCAATGAACCTGACATGCATGTTTTTGAATGTGGGAGGAAACCCACGCATGCACGGGGAGAACATGCAAACTCCACACAGGAAGGCCGGAATCGAACCCTCGACCTCTGCACTGTGAGGCCATCGTGCTAACCAGTCATCCACCATGCCGCCAATAATAATAATAATAATAATAATAATATATTTCCAGACTATAAGGCGCACATGTTTATAAACCGCAGCAACTCCTTTTGGGGAAAGAAAAAAAAAACAAAACAAAAAATTATATACAAAAGCCGCACCAGGATATAAGCCTCGGTTTTCTATGTTGAAAATAGTTTGTTGTTTACTGCATGTACAGAACAATTTTGGACTGTGAATACATGTAAAGGTACATAGACAAATTGTTAAAACAGTGCCTTTTAACGCGGCAATTCCTTTGCTAATTAAAGCAGAACAGACCCAAGAGAAAAAAAAATTTCACGATTTATTTAGCGTATTTTCTGAACTATAGATTGCCTCTACTGGTGAATGAAATATCCACAGAAAATCCTCACCATTGTATTAGCTGCATGGTTCAAAATCTAGGAAGAAAGTAGCGGCTTATATTTTGGAAAATACGGTAATAATAACAATAATAATAATAATCATGGATTAAATTTAGCTATGAGCTATAGCTATGAAAATAATTTGCTAAAAAGGTGAATTTTCAGCTCTGTGTTAAATTAGTCAACTGACTGTGGTGCTCTTAGGTGGGCTGGAAGAAGATTCTGTAATTCAGGAACAACAGAGCAAAATGCCCGGTCCCCCATAGTTCTTAGCTTGGTCCTCACAGGCTTGCAGAGGCTGCTGTGGTCCGGCCTGAAGCAGTCGAAGGCGTAGATTAGTGTTTCAGAGTGAGCTAGTGTGAGTGGGATGACAGTTGGTGCTGGATAGGGGTGAGTGGATGTTGTCCACTTTGGTTTGGAAATAGTCAAGGTAGGTATTGCATTGTTCCTCTGTGGTGTTATGGTTTTTGGGAATTTGTGGTTTCAGGAAGTGGTTAATGGTGGAGAAAAGTCTTTCGGAGTTTCCCGTGCTATTGTTGATTATGTCACAGTAGAAATGAGACTGCGCCTCACTGAGGGACCTTGAGTAAGCTTGTTGGTGCTCCCTGAAGGCCAGTTCATGTGCCCACGTCCTGCCGCTCCAGGACCCGCCTTGCTGCCTTCATCTTCCTCAGTTCGCAGGTGAACGAGGGTGCTGAGTGCGTGAAGGTAACTGTTCGTGTTCTAATAGAGGAGTGGAGGTCGAGGAGGATTTTCAGAGTGGTGTTGTAGTTGCACACTGCTTCTCTTAGAGATGGATGGCATTGGGCAGAGACGTGTTCCAGTTCTGAGGTCATGATGTCTTGGTTGATGTTTTTGAAATTACGGAATGGGATTTCGGTTTTGCATAAGAAGAGGGGAAAGGGAGGTCCAAATAGTTCAGCAAACTACCGCGAAAGCTTGTACAAGATAGTTTAACTAAAACTGTCCCCGGTCAAACTGACCTCAAATAACTGCCGCGTATGATGTACACAGGCCATTAAATAAGGAAAATTAAATCAAAACAATTTAAATATGAAGCATAAAATGATGACAATTTAACGATCTGAACATTAAATCATATTAAATTTTCTCCAAAGGTAATTCGAGGTTGAAGACTCTAGTCTTGAGCTCACTCTGTAGTAGAGGGTACTGCCTGTGCAGTTGCTCATTTGCATGCGACAATACCCATTCTCAAAACAGGCTGATTTCAGCTACAATGATTGTCTTTTGGGGTTTCAATACTTTTGCTCACCTAAAAATGTTTCATTACATAATGCTTGATGCTATGCTATATTTATTAGCCAGATGCTAATACTTAGAAATAAAAGATGAACTGTATATAAAATCAATCTAGTATTGATACTTTTCATAGGTCTTGTGATTGTCATTCTGCTACTGTCTTTGTATTTTGGGTGCACTTACAGAGTGGAGGTATCTACCTGTATGCCAATCAGAGGGGATGTGATGGAGACCGACTGTATTATGATGGCTGTGCCATGGTGGTCATCAATGGGGACATTGTGGCACATGGATCACAGTTTTCCTTGACTGAGGTGGTAAGTCTGGAACGAGTTAATACTATTTTTGGGGTTGATTTTAACGCTACTCTTAAATCTTCATGCTCACATTCACTGTGGATAATAGTTTCTTCAATTAAATAAAAGAATAAGCTGGAGTCAATGCGGTGTAGCACCCAATAATGTAATAATTTCACCAATGTAATAAAATAATGTGACTGCTATTGTAATGACAATTTAAACGATAAAGTAATACATTATTACATTATGGGGGATTTATTGTTATTGTTATTATGGTTATGGTTATTGTTATCATCAAGTGGGTGGAGGTTACTTTGATTAACTCTTCAGAGTTGGCTTAATGTTAAATAAATCAGTGTTTAAGATACACTATTACGCTATCGGTTAAAATATCATTACAGTATCAGTCAATATGTTTTATTACATTACTGGTGAAATTATGACATTATTTTATGATATTTTCAAGGGTTATTACATTTTCAGGAAATTATTATGTCATTAGATGCTTCATGGAGCAATGCTTGACAAGCACAGGTAGAAGATAAATATATCCAACGCTATTTTGATTTGAGATGATATATTATAGGATATTGTTTCTCTGTGGTAATGTGATGATACCACGTTCTGTTCTAAAGCGGTTACATTAATAAATAAGTAAAAGTCATTTTATAATTAAAGTAGTCATCCATTCATTTTATGTAGACTTTTTTTCACAAAGGGGGCTTGATCCACCATTTTAAATTGTAATATGTTGTCAGACCAATTAGTTATGAAAATGTGATTCGTATGTATTTCTGGCGCTGCACGAATGGTAGCCGGTTTCAGCAGCTCCGGCTTACCTTATTTTACCTCATACTTTCGTTTCGTAGTGGATTTTCTTTACTTACGCAGGAACGGACATCCAACTTGCAGTAGTTTTGCTGCCATTGTTGGCTATTTTTTGTGCAACTTTGTCCGGAGACGTAACTCGGAGCCAAGGCTCTATTTACAGCAGAGATCAGCGGTTAGTACTCTAACCCCACGCCGGCTCCTAGAGCAAGACCAGATATCCCCTGCGAGGAGGAAGAGACGAGGATGTTGTGCGGGGGCTAAACACCAGGCAAGGAGGAGACGATACCACCCCAATTACAAACACGTAAAACTCACAACAAGCTTAAACAAGTATGAACAATGCCAAGAAGAGCAGTTTAAGGATTTAAACACATTTGCATGCATGAAAACACCCGGTCCAGCAAAACAACTGTTCTCTGTGTGATTTATTTTTTTTTTTTTTATGATTTTATTTTTTGTATTGTAATAATGTACTACCAGTCCGTTATTGAGATCCCTTCCCAATAATATGTGAATTGTGAATGATAGATGATGCAACCCTGGGCACATCACTATTAATTTAACCCGCCACAATTGTGATCAACAAGAGTAATTGAATTTATAGGGCTCTAAATATACTACTGATTTCTATTTCAAATTATTTTGTGTAAATATTGACACAAGACAGTGTTGGGATGATATGTATGTAGTGGTGCATATTTGGAATAAATTGTCACATGACCAAAGCTGTTTACTTTCTGGTTGCCCTTTGAGAAGAGGATGGCTGCCTCAAACCCTCCTAAAAAAAGGTTAGAAAAGTGTGTTTAAATATTCATAGGACAATGATTTTCGGTACACATTATCTTGAGATTGTTTGGTAATTATATAGGAATTTGGAATTGTTCAAATGTGTTTGGTGTGTTTGCAAAATGAGCAAACATATGCACGGTCACAATAGTGTCCTGTAGGATAGTGCACTGTAGCTAGGGGCACACATCGGTCTATACATACAAATTTCTTGCTGTATCTAAGTAATCTTTTTTAATCTCCTGTAGATTCACTTTGAGTGAAGTTCTTGACATATTGGGTGCAGGTGTTGTTGAGAGAAGGTCTGCAACATTGCAGTTATCCCTCAAAGTGAAAAAGATGTTATATTCAGCGAATGTAATAGTGATGGCTCTGATTTGGACTATGAAGGGGAGGTAGGCCATTCGCCAGCGCGGATATTGAATGAAAATGCTGAACTTGTCAGTTCGGATGATGACAGGGACAATGTTGATTACAACCGCCCCGTTTCACAAACTATAAGCACTACTTTACCAACTTTGGAAAATGGAGGGGCGGCAAGTTTGAGTGCTACGACGCACCTGCCACGCTGGGCCCGCAGTGGCATTTGAGCTATATGCGGTGGGGAAAGGCCTAATTCTGGTGGACGACGCGGAAGCTTCGGCAAGACAAAGATGACGTGCTTTACTTCTGCATCACGCCTGCACCGCTGGACAAGATGTGTTTGCAGTTTTGACGAACTGCGGTCATGGCACTGAACGCTTACTTTGTACCCCAAGTAAACACCGCATTCGCTCGCCAATCTTTCTATCAGATTACACAGAAAACAGGGAGAAACGGTGCAGCAATTTTTAACCCGAGTACAACAGGCTGCTAAAGACTGCATTTGCTGCAGACACAGAGAATCAGATTAGAGATGCAGTGTTGAGCAGGTGCGCGTCAGAATACTTAAGGAGAAAACTTCTGGAGATAGCGGCACAGTGTGATCGGGTTGAGATGCAGATGGCGGCGATGAAGGTGTCCGACAACGTTGGTATTATATATTATTCGAGAAAGGATGACATTCTCATCAGAGGATGAGAGAAAAAGGATAAAGTATGCTTCAGATGTGGACATGGAGAACACTTTGCCAAGCATCCTGCCTGCCCAGCAAAAGGGGCTAACATGCAGAAAGTGCAATGGAAAAGACCACTTTGCGAAAATGTGCAAATCATAAGGTGATGAGAAAGCCTGTTAAATGTGTTTAAACAGAGAACCAAGATAGAGACTACGAATTTGTAATGAGGGATTACTCAAACACAGAAAGAGTGACATTTAATGTCGGTGGAGTAAATCTGCTCATGTTAATTGACTCGGGTGCATAATATAGTGGATGAAGAAACTTGGGAGATGGTGAAAAGTAAAAGAATAAAGTGTGTGTCTACCAAAGTGACGACTAAGCCCCTCTACCCCAACACTTCCAAAGTACCAATACCAGTAAAAGGGATGTTCAAATGCCGAATAAGCATAAGGAAACGCAACACAGAAACTGAATTCACAGTGATCCATGGGCAAGGAGTACCACTACTCGGTAAGGAGACGGCTATCAAGCTAAGGTGTGCTGAGAGTGGGTGTGAACATAGCCACTGTGATTGACATTAAAGCAGAAATTCAGAGACAATATCCAAACCTGTTTCAAGGAGTCGGAAAGCTAAACACAAAACAGATAAGTCTACACATTGGTGAGAAAGTAACGCCTGTAGCTCAGCCCCTGAGACGCGTGCCATTTCTCCTAAGAGAGGCGATGGACAGGCAGATACACCAGCTGCTAGAAATGGACATCATTGAAAGATTGGAGGGAACCACACCATGGGTGAACCCTGTTGTGGTTGCTCCTAAACCAGCGGAGGAAGACATTAGGATGTGCCTCGACATGCGGAGAGCAAATGCAGCTGTCAACCGAGAGAGACATCAGATACCTACCGTGGATGAGCTCCTGCAAGGAATGAATGGATCAACTGTTTTCAGTAAATTGGATTTAATGTGGGGATACCACCAGGTGTGTGCTCAGTTATATCTCAAACTTCGCTCTGAAGCACACTCCGCCGAGCCCTCTATTTTATTAGGGAATCTCTAGCTAAACAATGCTTTCTGCCCTAAGGAATGAAGGAGGGATAACCAGCAGGAACATCTAAATATTTCAGACACGAGAGGAAAAACAGACATCAATGGCAATCGTTAACTGATTGTAAAAGGAAGATATGCCTTTTAGTGCTCTAGCACTAAAGTCTCAGTCCTTTTGTTTCAGAGGTGTGTCTCGGGCACACCTCCTTTGATGTTGCAGCTGTTGATCCAATCCTGGGTTCTGAGACTCCAACCATATGATTTCAGGGTGGTTCACATCCCCGGAAAAGACAACATTGCTGACCCCCTATCTTGGCTACTGGGAAAAAGTGCCACGGAACACGTCAATGAACATGGAGCCAAAGAGTACGTAAGGATGATTGCTGAAAGTGCTACCCCCAGAGCATTAACTACACGAGAGGTGGAGGAGGCGTCAGCCACCGATGATGAACTGAGGGAGGTGAGAAATGCCATTCAGAGTGACTGTTTTGACAAGTGCTAGACATATGCACCAATAGCATCGGAGCTGTGTGTGATTGGACTGTTAGTATTGAGAGGCACACATATTGTACTACCACACACACTTAGACCTAGGGCCCTGATTTTTGGACCATGAAGGACATTTGGGCATAGTGAGCATGAAGCAACACCTCAGGAGTAAAGTGTGGTGGCCGGGAATGGATCGGGCTGCAGAGAGACATGACAGATCATGTCACGGATATCAAGTTGTCTCACGACCTGATGTACCTGAACCCCTACGTCCGACAGTATAACCAGATGGGCCCTGGCCAGATGTTGCCACCGACTTGCTGGGTCCATTGCCAACCGGACACTCTATACTAGTTGTTGTCGATTACTACAGCAGATATTTCGAGTATGAAATCCTGCAATCAACTACCACTGACAAGGTGATAGACAGTCTGGAGAACATTTTCAGCCGTCAGAGGCTCCGAATCACCATCAGATCTGATTGTGGTCCATAGTTTATATCGACACAATTTCAGATGTACTGTGTGGAAAACGGTATAAAACATGTGAAAACAACACCTAAGTGGGCACAAGCCAATGGTGAGGTGGAAAGACGGAACACTTTGCTTATGAAAAGAATACGCGTAAGCGCAAGTTGAAGGACTGGATTGGAAAAGAGAACTCCGAAAATACGTCACAATCTACCGATCTAGTGACCACTCCACAAGAGTCCAGTAGAACTGCTGTTCAGGAGGAAACTACTTGGAAAACTCCCAGACATAACAGCACCACAGAGAGTTCTCGAGACAAGAGACATAGATGCTAAAAATAAAGGAAAATCAAATCTCTTCACCGACAACAAGAGAAGAGCAAAACACTCAAGACGAGGGTGTTGGAGATCAAGTTCTACTAAGAAAAGATATAGTAGATAAGTTCTCCACAACATTCGACAAGACACCACGCAAGGTAAGAATGACGGTAACAATGTAGTCGTTAAAGCACCAACTGAAGCTACATATTCTAGTAACACCACATTTGTAAAAAAATATTGCTCTGAGGACACTGCTCCACAAGCAACAGACGAAACACGCTTGACATGGACTGACAACAATGGGAAGGCAATCGAGGAGCCTGCAGAGTCTCTGACTCAGACCTACAGTGAGGGGATTGACACTGAGCCTTCCATGCTCATGCAGGAGAGACCACATCGGCAGATAAAGCTGCCACAGAAATTAACGGACTATGTTCTTAAATCACCCTTCCTCAGTTGTGGGGGAAAAAAAGAACAGGAAGGAAAGTGTGTTCTAACTTAAAGTGATGTGCCTCTCATTCAAATCTTTGATCTGACAGAGAAGAATATATAGATATTTGTTATATGTAATATAAGTAAGAAGGTTGGTTCTGTCAAGGGTAAATGTGGTTTGCAGACATTGGTTTACAAATGTTTTCGGGTTGAGAAAATGTGCTAATTACTAGTCAGGTAAATTTTCTTTATGGGAAATGTTTCAAGTTTTGTTATTTCAGAGTTGTAAGTTTAAATCCAAGTGAAGGGGCAATGTTATGTATTGATGACAAGCAACAAGATGTTACGGCAAGCGGAGTAGTTCACCGTGCGAGGGCGCTAACAACTGGGTAAATATTGGAAGGTATGCGAGGCGTGATGAATAAAGAAGATGGTCTTTAACTGAGAAACTGGAGTATGTTTATTTATGGAAGCGGGTCGAAAACCCAACAAGCGGGATCAATTGATCCTGAGTCAATTGACGGACATCGCTTTGCATAATCATTTACCAACGATTATTCCGATGCAGTGTTTGTTTATTTCCTGAAACACAAGAGTGACACATTTCAAGTGACTGAGAAATTCCTGGCAGGTACAGCCACATACTGGAAGGTCAAATGGATCTGACAACTGAACAGAATTTCTTGGTAAAAACTACCAAAATCTGCTGACCAAAAATAACATTCGCCACAAGATAGCACCGCTGAGCGTAATTGGGGCACGTTATTTGACATGGAGAGATGCATGCTAATCGAGAGTGGTTCGCCAAAGACATTAATGCACCGATGCAATCTAGAGAGCAACTATTGTGAGAAACAGATGTTTCAACAATCTAATAAAACTGACAGCATATCAAATGCTAATGGGGAAATGACTAAACCTCTCCAGGAAGTTTGGTTCTAAATGTTTTGATTACAAAGAGAACAGAAAGAAACTAGACTCCAAGTGTGAGGAGGGAATATTTGTTGCGTATGACAAAAATAGCCCCGTCTATTTGGTGTTCTTTCCAGACAAAGAAAATTGCAAAAACACAGATAACTGAAGTTTGTAGCAAAGGCTGTAGCAGAGCAGGAAACTCCCACCTGGAGAAGGCGGGGAGCACTGTGAGGATCATGTTCTTTGATTTCTCACCAGTGCTCTCAACACCATCCAGCGAAGGCAGGCGGCAGTGGCCCACCACCTCATCACATGGATCCACGACTACCTCACAAACCGGCCACAGTACGAGAGAACACAGGACTGTGTGTCTGACGTGCTCCTCTTCAGCACGGGAGCACCGCAGGGAACTGTTCTGGCTCCCTTCCTGTTCACCCTCTACACCTCGGACTACAAATACAATTCCTCCACCTGTCACTTGCGAAAGTTCTCTGATGACTCTGCGATTGTCGTCCTCATCACTGACGGAGATGATCGGGAGTACAGAGAACTTACTCAGGGTTTTGTGTACTGGTGTCAACAGAACAGCCTCCAAATCAACGATGGGAAATCCAAAGAGCTGGTGGGGGATTTCTGCAAGCGTCGGCACTCTCCACCTGCACCAGTGAATATCCAGGGAACAAATGTTGAGAGGGTCTCAACTTACAAGTACATCTTAACAATAAACTGGACTGGAGCGACAACACAGACGCTCTCTATAGGAAGGGTCAGAGCAGACTCTTCCTACTCAGGAGGTTGAGGTCCTTTGACGTTCAGGGGACACTCCTCAAGAACTTCTATGACTCGGTGGTTTTATCGGTCATTTTCTATGGAGTGGTCTCCTGGGCAGGAGGCATCTCGGGCCAGGCCAAAAAGAGGCTGGACAAACTGGTGAAGAGGGCCAGCTCTGTCCTGGGCTGCTCCCTGGACTCTGTTGACTCAGTGGGGGGCAGGAGGATGACGGCAAAACTGTCATCAATGCTGGACAACCCAGCCCACCCTCTCAATGACACTCTTGGAGCACTCCACCGCTCCTTCAGTGATAGACTGTTACACCCTCGCTGTGTGAAGGAGAGATTTCCCTGCTCCTTCCCGCCGGCTGCTGTCAGACTTTTTAACAAAAACATTAGGTCAAGCCTACAAACGGGAGGGTATTAGTGCAATTGTGCGGTCCTAGGAAGCAATACACACTACTACTGTACTTTATCCAATGGTGTACTTAAATATTGACCAATGCTGTATTTTGTTTACCATTTCAGTATTCTGACCATTGCAGTACTTTTACCATTACAGTTACTTTTATCATTGTAGTGTTTTTTTTTATCATTGCAGTATTTTCTATCATTGCAGTGTTTTTCATCATTGCAGCATTTTTATTTCCCATCTGTACCATGGACAGGCATTAGGATTGTTTCCTTACACTTGTATATGTTGTGGGATGTAAGTGTGTATATACTTGGGGATCTGTATGTATACGTTTATACTGTGTATATTTGCATCCTTTTTATGAATGTCTGCTGCTAATGTTATATATTAACAGCTACCGCCTCTGTGTGATCTATATCTTTGCTGCTGAAACACTACAAATTTCCCCATTGTGAGGGGACGTCTTTGTCTTTGTCTTCATTTTTAATTCATCAGAATTTGAGGATCGGCGCTCTGACTCTTTGGAATAGGCTTGATTATAGACTTATACCAATCATTCGGCAGAAGACCTTGTTGTAAACAAACAGTATCGTAAAGAGAACAGGAAATAAACACGGTTGGTTTAACAACTCATTTGCCAAATGATCAAATCCAGTTCCTTTTTTAAGTTTGTCGACAGCCTTTCTCACTTCATCTTCTTTTAATCCAAAATTTAGATATGACTTAGATCGTACTTTAGCCAACATTTCCATTTTGTGTTTGAGGGCAACTTGCATTTCAAAATAACTATCATCCCAATCAGGGCAGATGGGTTTTCCTGAAAATAACGCTTCAAAGTCAGCTCCCCCCTTTTTTAGCACAAATTATATATCAAGACAGAATGATCCATCTTCTATAGTTACAACTGGTGGAATGGATTTAACCCTCTTGGACCCAGATTATTAATCAAACTCCAAAATTTGAGGATTACTAGTTTGGTTCTATTAAATTTTCAATGCTGTTTCTCTCGTGCCTCTGCTGTAAACAAGCTGTACACGCACAATCACTTCATAAGTTGCAAACTTCCCTTTCGTAGCAACACAGCAGTCATGCACGAGCATTTATAAAGGAAGCATGTTGCGGCTGACGCCTGATTAATTCAGGACAAGGATTGTCATGTCTGAAAGCTAACTGTAGTTAGTACGCACAGGATACCGTGTGCGTCTGATGGAATGTCACACGCGATGTCCTGTTGTGGTACGCTAAAATAATGTAGCGTCAACTGTGGATTGTGGCGACATTAGTCAGTGTTTTCACGTGCATTAAAAAGCAAGAGCATAAGCGCCAACTTGCGACCACGCACCACATATTGCGTTTAAGAAGTCTGAAATTTTACCACCCAATTCCAACATGACGCATTTACCACAAGCCATGAACGGGAACCCCCAACAATAAAACATAACATACCTAGGTTGTCAAAATATACTACTAAAAAATATTGAAAAAAATGGGTCATTCGTGTTGATTTGGTAACAATTGTGTTTTGCTGAGCATTGATATTTCTGAGTTTTATGATATGCAACACGCTCCACATTTCTTTCTCTCTCTCTCTCTCTTTCTCTCCCTCTTTTTCTCTCTCTCTCTCTCTCTCTGTCTCTCTCTCTTATTTATTAGGCACATTCCACGTTTTCAATGTGCTGATGATATGCATACTAGAGAAGCAAAACAAAATGTTTTACATTCCGGTCAAATAATAATAAAATTAAAAAATCTATTCAAGTGATGATTCTAGTTTTATTTAATACAGTGCATTTCCTCAATTTTATTCATATGGTTTCACTCCCCTCTACATTATAAAATGGATTGGTGCTCAAGAAAAGCGAAATATGTTTAACAAGTAGTTCTTGTAGCATTAAAAAGTAGTTTCATAGTAAGAGTGTGATCCTGCATCATGTATAGTTTTTGGTTCCATTCAAAATGCAACATTTACACACTTGCGCTAATCATCAATGTGTATTTTGTTTGTGGATCGCTGCAGCATCACACGAGCGCATAGAGACAAGCGTGGCAGCGATTTAAATAAATAAATATATAAAATATCAAATCGAAATCGGCAACTGAAAATCGAAAATCAAATCGAATCAGGGCTTGAGTGAACCATTACATCCCTAATATGTTCATATGCAAACGTTTCCCAAAGTTTCGTGTGATAACAATGTGAGAGCAAGTGGGGGTGTTAAAGATCTGTTTTAAAATGTGTTGCTACCTTGTTGCATATATGTTTATGTAATATTTCTTTGGATCTTTGTTGCTTTGTATTAAAGTCTCTTCAGTCATTTCTTCCACATCGTCAGACGAGACAGGTTGTGTGGAGTTATTCCTCTGTCAATACAGCAATTCTAGTTTGTTGATCCTGAAAATAATCGGACACGATACTACTGCTGCGTACCTGTTCATTGCAATTTGTAAACACAGCATAAGCTTGCATTTATTTGGGATTTTTTTTGGTTAGCCATCGTTTATTTATTCATGTATTTATTGATTAATAATGCTGACATACTTTTTCTTAAAACATTTCCTTGGAAAAACTAAACTTTACTGCAAATAGGGTTTGGCAATTCATGTCAAATGCATTCCTTTTCATCGTTTTTCAGGAGGTGATATCAGCCACTTTGGACCTAGAGGATGTGCGTTGCTATAGAGGAGAGTCATGTCAGCTGCAGATGGTGAGCAACTTGTGATTACAACTTCACATGCACGATACGCATGAATGGAATAAGTGTAACATATTGTATCGTCGCTGTCCTGTGAAAAACACACATGTCCAATATTGTCAATTTAAAATAAATGTTCATGTTAATTTCTCTAATGCGGAAACTTTATTAAATTGCCATATTTTCCAGACAATAAGACGCACATGTGTATAAGCCGCAGCAACTCTTTTGGGGGAAAAACAACAACAACAACAACAACAAATTATATACAAGCCGCACCAGTGTATAAGCCGCAGTTTTCTATGTTGAAAAAAATGTGTTGTTTACTGCATGTACGCTCGCTACATTGCGCAGATCGAACAAGAGACACCGGTAACAGCAGGGGTGGGAGCTCTGTGTTCATGTGCATGAGAACAGGTGCAATAACAGCATGATCGTTGAGACGCACTCATCTCTCGACACCGAGTACATGTCCGTATTTTCTCCCGAGGGAGCTAACAGTAGTGCTCGTCACTGCTGTTTACATCCCTCCTGATGCTAGCACTAGCACGGCGCTCTCTCTACTTGCGTGCGTCATCAATAAACAACAGCGGGCCCACCCTGATGGCGTTCATATAGTAGCGGGTAATGGATGGATGGATTATTTGAATCATGTGTGCTGCAGCGCGGAGAGGAGGAAAACATACAGGAACAATACCCACCCAAACTCACACCTGTTCGACCTGATGCCCTCTGGCAGGCGGTACAGGTGCATCAAATCAAGTACCAATAGACTGAGAAAGTTTCTTTCCAAGAGCCATCTCCATTCTAAACTCTCACACACACACACGACCACCCTTACCTTGCAGAACAGCAATGTGATATGTTTTATATATCCTATTCAGTATTATTTTCCATTGCACTAACTATTCTCTTATTTACCTAATTTATATATTTATCTGAATTATTGTTGTATTGCACTGGAGAGGGGAGCTCTCTAATCTCGTTGCACACTTGAGTACAATGACAATAAAGGGATTTCAGATTCTGATTCTGAAAGCAGCCATTGAGGAACATGATCAATGGTCCCTGCTTTAAACAATGAATATGGGCTATTACCATCCCGGCGCCGATACTGTGTGCCGCGTTGCGCAAAAAGACCTTTGCATGTCAGTCAATTCTAAAACTAAACAAGGAGCTTTCTAAAAATCACACAATGAGGCCTTAATGAAAGTAGACAGTTTGTTCAATCTGTCGTCCATCTGTGCATCCATCCATGTTTTGTTTCAACCGCTCTTTGGCATGTCTCAATAGGGTTGAGTTTTTAATGTTAAACTGCCTTTTCTATTCTAGTTGTTTCAGATAATTGTAAGTTTCAATTGGCTCGCTTATGATTTGAATAATTTCAAGGTAGTTCTCCTCTCCAGCTGTTGTGAAATGCGCTGTATAAATGTTATTCCATTCACTTAGTTCAGTGCACCAGTAATACCGGCAGAACCGGTATTCCTCCTTCCTTGTATGACAGTACAATAATTAAAAGTCTCACTTTTATGCCTCCTAACATACTATTGTTATTGTGGCCAAATAGCTCAATCATTTTCTTGTATCACCCTAAAACAGTCTTTCCATATGGCCAGATTGTACATTTTGGATCAGTGGCTTTTTTGTTGTTAAGAAAGCTCTCAACTTTTTAATTGGCTCCTTGGCACCGGTGAGGCGGCTGCCTGTTGCATGCAGCTCCGTGCAGCTTCTTGTAAGGTTTTTAATGTTTTTCTTTGTCCATACTTACAATTTTTTCAATTGTTGGAGGATATTTTAAACACTGCTTTTAATGGAATGGTGGACTATCTGTAACTATTTGCCGCAGCTCCGACTTCTGTTGAATGCGACTGAGACACAGCTGTGCTGGTGTACTCACATCGGGAATTGCTGAAACTGGCCAGTGCCTCAAAATTAGGGATAAGGCCTGATACGTCGAAGGAGATATTGCGGGTGAGACATTGAGGAACCTGTGCCAGTGTGAATAATAACTAAGAGAAAAGGTCTTGGAGAGCGACTTCTAAACCATTGCTACACCCCCATCATTATGGGAATGTTTGTTGTGTAACTAATAAGGTGGAGGAGTTAGAGATTCTTATACGGAGCCAGAAAGTGAGAGGAGCCTTATATGTTTAACAGAGGCATGGCTTGTGGAAAACACCTTTGACTCCTTGATCACATTCACCGGCTTCAATACAAAACATGGGAATCTGGACACGGCTAGTATCAGAAAGCGGAGGGAAGACTGCGTTATGCTCCTTGTCACCAACAAGTGGTTTAGCCCTGAGCACATAACCATCAAAGAGCAAATATGTAGCAACAATTTTGCAGTGAGAATAAGACCATATTA
>NC_142395.1:1965530-2003030 GCF_059441095.1 Idiotropiscis lumnitzeri | reverse complement strand
CCAGTGATAAACTGTTGTCATCCAAAAATTGTATCAGCTCTGCATATGGTTTGGCATTTTCAGCTTCAAAGACGGCTCTTTTATCATCCTCATCATCTGTTTCATTTTCAGCAGGACTGTACAGAACCGCGTCTTTGAGCCCTTGTAGTTTTAAATGACCGAAAAACTTTATCTCCCACAGTTCGTAGTTTTTCTCAATTCCGTCAAAAAGTAGTCTACTCCAGCGGCTACTCGTTTCAGTCGGCCGCCGGTTCATTGCGCTAGCCATTGGCTTACTTGCAGTACGTTGTGGCTTCTTCCTGGTGGTACAGTCCAAAAATTCCTGATTTTGTCCTGGCTTCAGTTGGATCCTGGGCCCATAACCAGTTGGCAGAGTGATACTACGCAGCAGTAGTATCGCGTCCAACTATTTTCAGGATCAGCAAACCAGAATGTCTGTATTGACAGAGGAATAACTACACACAACCGGTCTCGTCTGACAATGTGGAAGAAGTGAAGACTTTATTATGAAGCGACAAAGAAATAAAGGAACATTACATCATAAGCATGCATGTAACAAAGTATTACATCACAAACATACAAGTAACAAAGTAAGAACACATTTATATATTTTTTTTACATTTTAATATACTGCACGGAGCCCTTTTCACGAAGCCGACTGAAAATTTGTCAGAACAGCCTGAAGCCGTTGATCTTAGTCTATGCCGAATTTTGTGCTTTTTCGGCAAAGGGCGTAGCCATTACGGTGCCGCAAAAATGTATTAATCTCAGTGGCAACAAAAGCTACGGTAACATGACTCAGATGATCCTAACCTGTGAAGAACATTATAGGAGCAATCATGTTATCGAATGTAATAAAATAATATCACACACAGTCTAATATCACACAACAGTTTGATTTTACATACAGTCCAATGTTATGCACAGTTTAAATACATAACACATAAATACATAACACATAAAGTTTCATGATATTGTTACTAACTCTAGTTCATTTATTAACTAAAATCTAGGAACTAACCATCACACCACCGCACTTAGGTTAGGACGACCACTTAGGTCAGGGCAACCGAACAAACTCCACTCCTGAATACACACGAGGGGAGGCGGACATGGACCAAGTAAACACCAGCTGGATCGAAGTAAACATGCCCTTGACAATTTAGGTACCTTTGAATCGGTCGTATGTACTTGTATTGATTTCTGTATTGATTGAAATGTGTCGGCACATGTCGACGTGACTTATGATATTCAATAAAAGGCTTGGAGAGAACTGGAGGTTCAGAGATCAGACCTGTTCACTGGGGTTTCATCTCTCCCGGCCGGAAACTTGTAGTCTGCTGTCCGTGTCTGGTTTCCTACTTGCCGAGGCGTGAGTCGCTCCCCCACATAGGGGTGATTCTCCCTTGACATTTTACAGTGGTCCTTCGATCCTTCAAAACGGGTGTTGACCGGGTCATGCGGAGGGGGAGGCGGTGACGACCGGAGGAAAAGACTGTGCACAGCAACCAGGACTTAAAAAACCTCATCTCGTCCTGATTTTGAGGCCGGTCTCGCAGGATCTCCCGACGAGTGCCCCGGTTGACATCCGACTGAACCAGAGGAAAGACACGGACGGCAAGGGGTAAGACAAAAACTTCTTGAAGTATTTTGGGTACCACGGCACCTAGACGGTTTTTGGTGTGAGACTTAGCTACTTCACTATTGTTGTTGTTCACTGCAGATAACGTAACTTCTGCAAATTTGGAACATTGTTGCAGATAACGTAACTTCTGTAGATTTGGTTTAGTCAAGAAAACGTTACTGCAGATAACGTAGCTTCTGCAGATTAAAAACCAGTTGTTTTAACGGTGTACCCGGGTAACGGAACTCCCGGGTGGTTCGGGTCCGAACAAGTGAGACAGTGAATTGACCAGGCCTGTGACTGACATACTAACTGCGGATTATATGTGTGTGCATGGAGAGTATTTGACGGAGATCTAAAATCGTTCACGTTCCGTGAAATTTAAACACCAAGCTGATGTCCTCCTGAGACGCTAGGTCAAAAGGTAGAAGCTTGACATCAGGGGAAGTGAACGAGCACGTAGCATTTCTCCAGAGAATCTCTCAAAGTATTTTTGTGTGACTACTAACAAGCAGACAATGGGGAAGAAAGATAAAAAAAGGGGAGCCAGACCTGACAGGTCAAAATCACCCGATATGGTAAAAAAGATGGAACTCAAGTTCCCGGGTAGTACGAAGTACTTGGGTAAATGGAAAGGACGCTATCAATTTGATCCAGACTTGGCTGGAGTAAGAGAGACTGGGGAGTTGTTGAGAAACCTCTCCATTCATGACCGGCAAAAGCAACGTACTCGTGATACACCAGGGAAACAATTGAGGCAGGCTAGAGTTTGGCATGAGGAGATGCGTAAGAAAGAGGGGGAGAGCCAAAGTGGTATTAATGTGGCTCGTGCTGAGGATGATGAGACACAGGGAAGGGGACGTAAGCGAGTGATTAAAATAAGGAAGGAACAGCTGTTTACGGGGCCAAGCGTAGAACAGCAGTTAAATGCAACACAAAATATACAAGAGGGGGAAAAGACACGAATGAAAAAAGTAAAACCACCATTACAAGATGATAATGTTACATTCACACCCACTACGACACAGCTGTACCCGACAATACCGCCGCCGAGATATGACCTTAATTCCACATCACATAATGCGGGGCCACACATGATGACGCGTAGGGGTCAAGGGCCCGAGTTATCATGGAATAAAGAGATGGGGGGAACGCCAATCCTCCTGGAGGGACCCGAGGTAAGTAAACCCACTGAGACCTTCCCGCTCATCCAGGTGGCAAATCCGAGAGCAGGGGAAGACGGCCAACCTCATTATGTATTGGTTCATAGGCCTTGGACAAAAGAACAAATGATTAAGGTCCTCGAACATGTTCCAAAACCCACTGATGATGTAGAAGGGTGCGTTCAGGGAATAATTGACTTGCAACAAAGTTATCATCTAAATGGCCCCGAAATGCAGCAGGCACTCATGCAAATTACAGGGTTAAAATGGCACCAGTGCAAAGGGCAGTGGAGCCCATACACAGGGAAAAGTAACGATCTCATTATGTCACCAGGCGAGGTTGTTAATAGTTTAAGCAATCCAGACTCCATTTTTGCAAATATGCGTCGTGTGTTTGTAAAACATCCAAACTATGCTAAGATTAGTCAAACTACACAGTCGATGGAAGAAACAGTACAAGAGTACAGGGCTAGATTGTACCCAGTATTTAAAATAAACAGTGGTATCAGTGAAGATGGTCACCCTAATGGGCCCTTCAACCAGCAATTGAAGCAAGCAATTTTGTTCGGCCTTAAACCACAAATAAAAGCATGGATAGAACAAAACATGGTAACGCTACCCACGGCCTCGATTGATGAATGTATGGACAATGTAGTCCACGCGGAAAAGGTGATGAAAGATAAAATGAAGAAAAAAGCGCATGAAGTCCAGTTGCGAGAGGGTGCGGAAACTTACATTTTACGCACAGATTGGAGGGGACAGGGGCCAAAAGGGCGCAGAGAGTGGAGGGGGCCGCGAGAGAGCCAGAAAAACAAAGTGAGATGGGGGGGGGGCAGAGATTGTGATAACGAGGAGAGACGAGAGGAGGCAAGGAGGAAAGGACTTTGTTTTGTTTGTTTTAGATCTGGGCATTTTGCCAGAGAATGTCGGGAGAGAGATGGCAAGCAGGCATGACTAGGAAAAGTCCGGACGGATGAAGGGAGAAAAAGTGTTGTGTTAGATAAACATTGTGGCCGAAATCAGATAGAGGTCCAGCTGTCTGCAGAAGACGTGCATTCAAAACTAAGACCAGAAACTTTGGTATATGTAAACAATAAACCTATGATGTGCCTCGCAGACACAGGGGCGGAAAGATCTGTAATTAGAGAGACAGCCAGTGTGTCAAAATCAAAGCGTGTGGTAGTAATGACGGGGGCGAGTGGGGAGGAGGCGAAAGTTCCTTTGAGTGAAGTTGTAAAATTGGAATGGGGCCAGAATAGGGAGGTAGCTTCCACTAGCCGAGTCCTAATGATGGCTAGGTGCCCACATAACTTGTTGGGACGGGCAGATATGCTCCAAATGGAACTAGCCATTGTTCCCACAAATAAAGGGGTGTTCAAAGTAATTCACTGTCCCCTAGACTGCGTTCCTGTGATGGTCACGGAAGCTGAGGACGTGCCATATTACTGGTGGAGTTTGGAATTCCCCTCGGCAGATGTGACCCACGCCGCAGAGCATATCATTGACTTGTCAAAAAAACACCTTGTGGGAGAGTATGATACAATGCCAGCAGAAGAATTACACATGACCATAAGATATAGTAGGACCCCGGGGCCAGATGAGGCCTACACCGAGGCTTTGCTCCGGTGTGGCCCGAGCATAGTCCAAGTGATGTATTTTGTTTTCCGAGGGCCCGCCTCATTCTGTACGGTGGACCCACCAGCATGCATTTTGGACTTAATGCCGGACCCAGGGAGTAAACATATATCCATAACAAAGGCACACCAAGACGAGTGGAGCGACAACGCTGTCTCTGCCACATTGGTGTCCACTATTAGGGATTGGACTCGGAGTGGGGAGAAACTGGAGACCTCCCCATCTACTGGATGGTCGAGGCTCAAACTCACACTCAGGGTCACAATGCACCCGCAGGTGCACATGCATCCACCTCTGGAGATGTGATGTATTTTGCTAACAGATGTGGAAGAGCAAGCCCTGAAGGGGCTGCCCAACTCCCTGTGGAGCAAGGGGCCGGCTGACGTAGGGCTCATGAAAGGGGTCACCCCAGTTCGAATACGGGGGAAAACAAACCATAAACCACGCATTAAACAATACCCACTGAAACCTGATGCTGAAAATGGAATTGAGCCAATAATAAATGCATTAAAGGAAGCAGGAATTTTGATACAAGCACCTGAAGCGGAATGCAATACACCTATTTTTCCAGTAAAAAAGGCCCCACCCTCAGAGGGATGGAGGTTAGTGCAAGATCTCCGAGCAGTTAATAGCGCAGTCATACAACGAACCCCAAATGTGCCAAATCCACACACATTGTTGAATTCGCTTCGATCAGATTCACAGTACTTCACGGTAATAGATCTCAGCAATGCATTTTTTAGCATTCCGCTATCAGAGAAAGCACAAGTTTGGTTCGCATTCACATTTAAGAAGGCAAAATTGACATTCACTCGATTACCACAGGGATATGCTGAATCACCCACTATTTTTTCAGAAGCTATCGCTAACTGTCTATCCCAATTTGACCCACCAGAGGGTAGCCAAATCATTGTGTACGTAGACGACATTCTGGTCGCATCCCCGACACAGAGCCAATGTAAGATCGATACAATTGCACTATTGCAACATTTGGCAGAAACAGGAAACAAAGTTTCTAAAAACAAGCTCCAACTGTGGAGGAGGGAGGTTAAATATTTGGGACACACACTCACACAGGACGGGAGAACAATTTGTCAAGACCGAAAAGCAGCTATCGTAGCGACACCAAAACCAACTACTAAAAAACAATTAATGGCTTTTCTAGGATTATGCAACTACTGCCGAATTTGGGTAATAGATTACGCGCTCCTGGCAAAGCCATTACAAAACATGATACACACTGATCCAATGGCAATGTCAGCAAAATTGAGTTGGACAAAGTCTACTGACACAGCTTTTGACAAATTGAAATTGGCAATAACTGATACCGCAGCACTAGCATTGCCTGATTATTCCAAGCCATTTATTCAAACAGTAGATGCTAAGCGAGATTGCATGACCTCAGTATTATTGCAACACCATGGCATTAGGCTTAAGCCAGTAGCATATTACTCGCAATACTTAGACCCTGTTGCCAGGGCAACCCCATACTGTGTTCAAGCTGTAGTGGCAGCCGCCCTAGCAGTACAAGCATCAGCTGAGGTAGTCCTGTATCACCAGCTAACCCTAAAGGTGCCACATGCGGTCTCAGCTTTGTTGCTGGAATCAAAAATGTCATTTCTTTCACCAGCAAGACACCTGTCCTACACGGCACTCCTACTATCACAACCTAACCTCACGATTGAACGATGTACAACATTGAATCCAGCAACTCTGATGCCCACACCGCATGATGGTACCCCACACGATTGCGTAACAGAAACTGACGTTATGTATAAACCTAGACCAGACATCACTGATATACCCCTAGCAGAGGGGGATGTCATATTTGTTGACGGATCCGCTTTTAAAGATCAGTGTGGGAAAAGTCATGCAGGTTATGCAGTAACAACCGCAACCACTATAGTCGCAGCAGGAAAACTAGCCTCAAATATGTCTGCTCAGGCAGCTGAGCTGGCCGCTCTCACGAAAGCATGCATGATTTATGAGGGCAGACCCGTCACAGTGTACACAGACAGCCAGTACGCATACAGCTCTGCACACACGTTTTGCCGTCAATGGCAGCTTCGTGGGTTTATCACAACAACAGGAAAAGAGGTCAAACATAAATCGTTGCTTGTTAACCTCCTGGCTGCGATCCAGCTGCCCTCATTGCTAGCTATTTGTAAGTGTGAAGCACATCTTAAAGGAAATGACCCAGTGGTAGTAGGAAACAGGTTTGCTGATCAGGCGGCAAAAGCTGCAGCAGCAGAAAATACCGTTGTTTGTAAAGCTGAGATCAAGGCAGATGAAACTGATGAGGACTTGCAAGACATTCTCAAGGAAAGACACAAGATAGTGTCTGATGCAGAAAAACGATTGTGGATAAAAAAAGGAGCAACATACGACAACGGACTTTACAGCGGTCCGGATGATAAGCCATGGCTGCCTCGATCTCTATTTTCATGGGCAGCAATTGTGACACACGGACCATGCCATGTGTCAACAGGGGGCATGGTTGATCAAATAAACAAACACTTTAATTCATTTGGGTTCACACAATATGCAAAAAACTTTTGCAGACAATGTTTGATTTGTATTAAAAATAATCCACAAGGAAATGTGAGACCAAAAAGAGGCTCGTTTCCAGAGCCTGAACACCCATTTCATACGATACATATGGACTTCATTCAATTATCCAAGTCACGAGGGTATGAATATTGTTTGGTGATTATTGATGTATTTTCAAAATGGGTTGAAATATTTCCCACAGCCAAGCCTGATGCGTTGACAGTGGCTAAGGCACTATGTAAGCATATAATACCAACATTTGGAATCCCGAGAGTCATCAGAAGTGATAATGGGTCCCATTTTGTAAATGAGGTTATTAAAAGATTGTCAGAACAGTTCAAAATAAATTTAAAGAGGCATTGCATTTATCACCCACAGAGTGCTGGTTTAGTTGAAAGAACGAATGGTACAATAAAAAATAAATTGATCAAAACCATGAAAGAGACAGGAAGACCATGGCCTGACTGTATTGATATTGTAAAAATGAATATGCATATCCTGCCAGCAGAAGGGAAGGGTTTGACTCCTTTCGAACTTTTGTATGGGAGGCCATACAATCTTCCCGACTTGACACTAAAAACAAAAGACGCCCCGGACTCAGTACATGACTTGGCCCACTACATGAGAAAGACACTCGAATATCGCGAATGTCGTCACGCCAATGAACTGCCAGATATGCCATTGTCTCCACAGCATCGTCAACCTCCAGTCGCCGCAGGAGACTGGGTGTTCATCAAGGTCATCAAGAGGAAAACGTGGTCGAGCGAGCGGTGGGAGGGGCCTTATCGAGTGCTGATCGCCACGCCCACTGCCGTGAAGGTGGAAGGAAGACCCAACTGGATTCATCTGTCTTGGGTGAAGCATCGGCTATTCGGCGACCTGGCTGGAAAGGTACCCTCCCCCGACTCTCACAGCTCCCACGAGTAAACAGTGTTTTTCCGAAGGTTAAGTGCTGGTAACCTCTGACCTTCGGGCACTGCAACGATGTGCAGCAACAACAGCAAGCGATTGCTCGTCGGGACCGGCATCTTTGGAATGGCTGTGGTACTGGCATATGGCATCTTCATTGTGAAAATTGGACACGACAAACAAAAGGATCATGATCCACCAAGGGCGCCTGATCCACCAAGGGCGCCTGATCCACCAAAAAATCATGACCCACCAAGGGCACATGATCCCCCAAAGGATCATAACCCACCAAGGGCACCTGATCCCCCAAAGGATCATGACCAGCATTATGAGGAATATCGTGAGACCCACCTACACGAGAAGAACCTGCACGAGAAGGTCTGGAAGAAGCCGAAGGGCGCCCAGAGCGCCCCTCGAACGCAACTCGCTTCCCTGACGGCACGTACGCGGCGCGCTCCTGTAATAAAGGGTCATGGTCTGGTCTATTTTCCTGGTCAACAATGTTCAAATCATAGCAGTCATGTTTATCTGATACAGGTTTGTGTGAAAGTGAATCAGACGCTCTCATTTAAGATACCATATACTGAGTTAAAATACGGTAAAAAAAGTCTTAAAGCTTTAACAGGTGGCTCTCCCGGGAAGTATCACTATTATGCTATGATTGGGCAAATTGATAAATCCTGGGGGAACACCGCAGCTTACTCAGGCAAGGATTGGAAGCCTCGTCCAACAACCCCTCTTGCTAAGCAGTGGGGGTCCATAATAGAATTGACTCGGTTACCAGATGACATAGTGTTAACAGTGAATATGACAAACCAGCAGAACTCATCACAATGTATGTTGATAAGGCTTTATGCATACTTTCCGGGTCCAACCAAGGACCCCTGTGTTGACATGATTGTGTGCAGGGACCCAGTGCTAGTCGACCCCAAAGATGCATACATCTCACTAGGACGAGCAGCGAAAGGGATTCATGTGTTCAACCCCGCTAAGGTAACGAAAAACAAAATTATATATCTGGCCACAGGAACTGATGTTGCTAAAAATACCTGGGTTACGGCAGCGCAGGAGGCCACAAAAGGGGTAAATGAAGATTGTGTAGTCTGTCTCAAGGCCCGTCCATCTCTACTCCCCACACCGGCCATATCTGATAACGTGAATTGTAGTCTGCTCATTAGCTCCACAACTAATGTGACATTCACTACTGATCCCACATGTAATGCCTATGGGAAAGCATATCCACCCCTCAAAACGAACCATCAGCCCCCTTACTTCCAGGTTCCCCAGGAGGGGAACTATGCCTGCATAGCTAGAAATTGTTCCGGTAACACCTGCCCATCTGTCGGAACAGTGCCAGATTTTATGTGTAACACAACCATTATTGTGCCAACTAATGATCGACTCGTGTACCAACGACGGGATGTTTGGTGGTGGTGTGGGGGGAAGACCCTCCGGGGGCATCTCCCCGAGGAATGGAGTGGGTCATGTGCACACGTAATTCTAATCTTCCCAGCTCACATAGCCATAGTCAAGACACACACTCTAAATAATAGGAGGAGACGAAACATTGCACCTTTGAATATGGGACCTAATCCAACGTATATCGATGCCATAGGGGTACCGAGGGGGGTGCCAAACGAATACAAATTGGTGGACCAAATTGCGGCAGGGTGGGAATCAATCTTCATTTGGATTACCCCAAATAAAAATGTTGATCGCATTAATTACATCCATTACAATGTGTTGACTCTCACTAATTACACACACGCTCTGGGAATGGCACTGGCCGAACAGCTCGACGCAACCTCTCTAACAGCATTTCAAAACCGGATGGCATTAGATATGCTGTTGGCTGAGGCCGGTGGAGTCTGCTCAATTTTCCAGGACCAGTGTTGTATGTTCATCCCTAACAATACGGCCCCCGATGGATCGATCACAAAAACTCTCCAGGGACTCCAAATGTTGTCTGAAACTATGCATATTCATTCTGGTATTGATCACCCCGTGATAGGTTGGTTCAGTAACATGTTCGGACAATGGAAAGATGTTCTCATACCTGTGTTTGTTTCCATATGTGTCGGGGTCGCATTGTTATCTGTGGTAGGGTGCTGTTGTATCCCCTGTTTAAGACATGTGATATTGAAAATCTTTGACCGCATGTTTGAAAGTGCAAAGGTTAGCCTACAGGAGGAAGTAGAAACGTTGCTGGCGGATTATGAAGATGCCAGCTACGAATTTGAAGTAGTGTAAGAAGGATATGATAACTACACTGAAAGTCATGCATGAGATGGTGTAAGTTTGATGCGTTATTACATTACGATAAAAAGGAGGGAAATGTGAAGAACATTATAGGAGCAATCATGTTATCGAATGTAATAAAATAATATCACACACAGTCTAATATCACACAACAGTTTGATTTTACATACAGTCCAATGTTATGCACAGTTTAAATACATAACACATAAATACATAACACATAAAGTTTCATGATATTGTTACTAACTCTAGTTCATTTATTAACTAAAATCTAGGAACTAACCATCACACCACCGCACTTAGGTTAGGACGACCACTTAGGTCAGGGCAACCGAACAAACTCCACTCCTGAATACACACGAGGGGAGGCGGACATGGACCAAGTAAACACCAGCTGGACCGAAGTAAACATGCCCTTGACAATTTAGGTACCTTTGAATCGGTCGTATGTACTTGTATTGATTTCTGTATTGATTGAAATGTGTCGGCACATGTCGACGTGACTTATGATATTCAATAAAAGGCTTGGAGAGAACTGGAGGTTCAGAGATCAGACCTGTTCACTGGGGTTTCATCTCTCCCGGCCGGAAACTTGTAGTCTGCTGTCCGTGTCTGGTTTCCTACTTGCCGAGGCGTGAGTCGCTCCCCCACATAGGGGTGATTCTCCCTTGACATAACCTCTTAGAATTTTTCACATTTGAGGATAGTCCAACCCTGAAGACATCTACCAACTTATTTTTCATCGTAGTGGTAGCGCCACTTTCTGGTTAAAGCAAATACAAGTTATTTTCGTTGATATTTTTCTCAGAGTAGGTTAACAAGTTTGCTTATTTTGAGGTTCTAAATTTGAATGATAACTCATGAAGCTTTGCATCCAAATCTGGCTTGGCAAATTCATCAATATTTTATTAGTTTGTCATTTAATTTTTTACGGCTCGCTATCGCCACCTCGAACATTTGAAAAAAACAGCCCCCGGATCTGTGTTTCATCAAACTTTTTGAAAATTTGATGAAGCATGTACAAAGCCAAGCCATAATAAGAAGTGTCTGGGAGCCACATTCTAAATTGACAGGAAGTCGGCCATTTTGAATTTACTTCAAAAATTGACGAGGCTTTGACAACAAAAACTGCTCGAACTTTAACTCCACAAAAATTCCTCTTGAAGATTCCTCACGTTATTTCTCGTAAATATTTCACATTTCCAACGTGCCGGTACCCCAAAGTTGCCAGGGTTGCGAGGGCCCTATATAGCTGCTCGCAGCTCTAGTTATTTTTTTTCTATTTTTCGATAGTTCTATCGCATTTTTGACCCCTTAAACATACACGAAAACTCACTACACTTTGCAGTCCCATTGGGGATGGCGAAAAATTTTATATTTTTACGTCGTCATAAACGACGCAAACAAAATGGCTCTGTAGCGCCAACTAGAATAGGAAACATCACAGGAAATTCTGGCTTGTTTGACTTAGGCGTCCGAAAATTGCCAGGCACGTGTAGTACACCGAGATGTACACATAATTTCTTTGACAACAATAGTCTATAATGATCAGGAAGTGAGTTAAGAATTTTTGAAAGACCAACTTTCGCCCATTTAGGCACTTTTACAGGGGTCATTCTTTGGCACCCTGATCCTACAGGATCCATCGGATTGCCTTAAAATTCCGGCTGTACCACCTGACGACCTGGGACAAACACTGGGACAAAAAATGTTAGTTTCCGAAATACTATATGACGGGGGCGGGGCTTCAAAAATTCCTTCGCCGCAATGGACAAAATGCTTAATAACTCTCCTCCACATGCTGCAAAAAATCCAAAACATCACATGTACATAAAGATTCAGTACCCGAAGACATCTATATTTTTATATTCTGTTATACACATTGCGCCACCTAGTGTCGACGAAAAAAATATACATTTTTTACTTTTTAACGTACTGCACGGAGCCCTTTTAACGAATCTGACTGAATATTGGTCAGAAAAGGGCGTGGCTTTTACGGTGCCGTAAAGTCTGATTATTCACCGTGGAAACAAAAGCTCCAGCAACATGACTCAGATGATCCTATCTTCTCGAAAATTTTCACATTTGAGGATATTCCAGCCCTTGAGACATCTACCAACTTATTTTTGATCGTAGTGGTAGCGCCACCAACTGGTTAAAGCAAATACAAATTATTTTCATTGATGTTTTTCTCCGAGCAGGTTCACAAGGTCGCCCTCATATTTGCTCGGATGAGTGTTTAGGCCTTCAGGATGTCACAATACAAAATTTGTCTTTTTTTGAGAAAAGCTGTGGGCGTGGTTTCGCACAGTTTGCCAATAAAAAAAAAAGCTGATTTCGAGGTTTAAACATCCAAATCAGGCCTGGCAAAATAATCAATATTTTATTAGTTTGTTGTGCATTTTTTTTAAAATGGCTGGCTACCGCCCCCTAGGATTAAAAAAAAAAAAAAAACAGCAAAAAAAAACCAACAAATGTGTTTCACCAAACTTTTCTAAAATTTGATAAAGCATGTAAAAAGCTGAGACATAATAAGAAGTCTCTGGGAGCCACATGCTAAATTGACAGGAAGTCAGCCATTTTTAATTTACTTCAAACATTGACGAGACTTTGACAGCAAAAGCTGCTCTAACTTTAACTACACAAAATTTCCTCTTGAAGATTCCTCACGTTACTTCTCGTAAATATTTCACATTTCCAATGCGCCCATACCCCAACGTTGCCAGGGATGCAAGGGCTTTTTATAGCTGCTTGCAGCTCTAGTTATTATTATTATTATTATTATTATCATAAAATCACCAGATTATTTTAAATGGTTTGCTCAGAGAGAGGGCCTCAGCACATTTAAGGAGTTCCAAATTAATTTATGAGACGGCTGAGCCCTGTGACATTGGTGACTCGCTGCTGCAGAGCGTAAGCGGACAAAAGCTAAGTTAAACTTGAAATTATAAA
This sequence comes from Idiotropiscis lumnitzeri, assembly GCF_059441095.1. Classification (NCBI taxonomy): domain Eukaryota; kingdom Metazoa; phylum Chordata; class Actinopteri; order Syngnathiformes; family Syngnathidae; genus Idiotropiscis; species Idiotropiscis lumnitzeri. The sequence continues at coordinate 1,989,938 of NC_142395.1, read as the reverse complement.
TTTTTTGACAGTTTCTTTAGAATTGAATTGTAAATATTTTTCCTTTGTTTTGGTTTACTTTATTTTTGTTATTTTGTCACTTGAGTCGTCACTGTATATAACCTTTTCACCTGTGGGGCAATTTTGGGGGTAATTAAAAACCACTCAACTTCATTTATTTGAAGTTGCACAAAAAAACCTGTGACAAATGATTTCTGTTTGATGTAAAAAATGGAAAATTTCCCAAAATTGGACAAACAAGATCAGGGAATAAAACGTTATAAATTAGCGTAATTTTATTGTCAGAAAGGCAAAATAAAAATCCAAGAAAAAAAAAGTAGGGCTTCCGGGTTGAAAGTCGAGCATAAAAGACATGTCTGCAGGAGCTCCGCAGGGATGTGACACTATAAACCTATGTTAGCAGGATTATTTATAACATTCGACACCCGCATTACTTTTACCTCCCGTTCAGCGTTGGTGCCCGTCCTATTTTTTTCTCTCACAACAATGGCAAACCGAGGAAAATCCGATACCTCCAAAGTAGACCGCAGTGAGCCATGACTGTCGCCAGAGCACGAGGCAGCTCCTGCACTACTTTGGCTTTTTAGATGAATTTTCTGAATTAGTGGCTGATTTGGTAACTCATGCCAATAATATACTTATCATGGGCGACTTCAACATTCATATGAACTCATGGAACCACTTACCATGGCGTTTCAGACAATAATTGATACATTTGGTTTCATGCAAATAATAGATGAAGTGACGCATAATAAATGGTAATACTTTAGATTTGGTATTAACCCGAGGCTTAGCATCCTCAAACGTAATCGTATTACCATATACTACTGCTATATCTGACCATTACTTTATTAAATTTGAAGTATTGGCTCATTGCCATTGTTCTGACCACAATCAAAGCTATAGCAGCCGCAATATTAGCTCTTCAACCACCACTGTGCTCACTGAGCTACTCCCTCCTTCGTTTCCTAATCATATTCCTAATCAACTTTCATGCCGCTCTGTTAAATGCGCTTGACTCCGTAGCACCCTTAAAAATTAAAACTCGTCCAAAGAGGCTTACTCCGTGGTTTACAGAGGAAACGGCCATTCTTAAACTATCATGTAGGAAGCTTGAGCGCAAATGGCGTGCGACCAAACCTGAGGTTTTCCGTCAGGTATGGCGCGATTACTAATATACAAGGAAGCACTCGATTTAGCCAAAAGTGCCATATTTTTACGGCCAAAAGACACGCTGTATCAAAGAGCGCAACACCAGTTGAGGATGCTATTTCTGTATTTAATACTTAGACTGGGCGCGCCGCACTACGAGGCACATGTTAACATGCTAGCTTGCGCATGCTAAATACTGTTAGTAGCAGCAGACAGATCAGGGAGGTCATGGCAACACATCTAATTGACTACGTCAGGGGAGGGATGCCACTGGTCACCACACTCCTTTGAGTCATGGTTTCAAATCAAAACCATAATTATCTCTGAACACCATACAAGCAAATAATGAAACAAAGAAATACAATTAACACAAAACATGCATCTCTCATGCCATTCCCATCACCAAAAGAAACAAAAATAACACAAAAACAGTACTGAGGCATCCTGGGAGATTATCACACTGAGACATTCTGGGAGATTATCAGACCGAGGCATTCTGGGAGATTATCAGACCGAGGCATTCTGGGATATTATCAGCCTTATCAGGTTAGAGAGATGTGAGTGGTGTGTTTTGTTTTGTTTAGTTTTTTGCAGTCTGTTGTCTAAACGTGCTATTTTTTGCTTGCAATAACATGAATGGTAAAACAGACTACGACATGGTGAACAGCTGTCCTTTTGTCCAGCTTTCTCTTGCACAGTCACCGAGAAAACATTCACATAATGTTTTTGTCACACTCAATTTGTCACATAGATGTCTCAGACTTTGGCCAGCAGGGTGTGCTAACATGCACTCTGCAATGCCCCAAAGGGACAGGCTTGATGGCCGGGAGAGTTGTTCAGTCTATAGAATAGGCGCGTCGCATGACAAGGCGCATCGTTAGTTTTGGGGGAAATTAGAGACTTTAAAGTGCGCCTTATGGTCGCGAAAATACGATAATTACTTCTCTAGATTGTCTTTCATAAAAACAACCCTAAATATTTATTTGATACCGTGGCAATGCTAACACAACAGAGGCCGACCTCGAATAGCTCTTCCTATTCAGCTCACGATTACATGCAATTCTTTGCTCGGAAGATTGAGCGCATTCGGGATGAGATTAAAGACACTGTTACTAAAATCTCGTTGAATTCTGTGATTAATGGTGTTAATCTCTTGAAAGCCTAACAAAATTGGTTAGTGCGGAAAAACCGACAACTCATGTGCTTGATCCGCTTCCTGGCAAACTAATTAAAGAACTATTTACGAACCGAGGACCGCCTGTCTTAAATATAATCAATCTATCACTCTACACGGGTACCAGCTGCTTTTAGGACCGCCGTTATCCGACCTCTACTTAAGCAACCAAACCTCGACCCAGAGGGTCTCAATAACTATAGGCCGGTTTCAAATCTTCCATTTATTGCAAAAATACTTGAAAAAGTCGTAGCGCAACAACTTATTGAATAAATGACTGCTAATAATCAATTTGAACTTCTCCAATCAGGTTTTAGAGCCGACCACTCTACTGAGACGACCCTTGCTTAAGTGACTAATGATCTTCTCATTGCTATGGACGTCGACACCTCATCAATATTCCTCTTACTTCAGAATCAGAAATCCCTTTATTGTCATTGTACTCAAGTGTGCAACGAGATTAGAGAGCTCCCCTCTCCAGTGCAGTACAACAATAATTCAATTAAATATATAAATTAGATAAATAATAGAATAAACAGTGAGATGGAAAATAATATAAAATAGGGCATATAAAAACACATCACGTCGCTGTTCTGCAAGGTAGGGGTGGTCATGTGTGTGTGTGTGTGTGTGAGAGTTTAGAATGGAGATGGCTCTTGGAAAGAAACTGTTTCTCAGTCTATTAGTCCTTGATTTGATGCACCTGTAGCGCCTGCCAGAGGGCATCAGGTCGAACAGGTGTGAGTTTGGCTGGGAATTGTCTTTGACGATATTGAGAGCCCTGCTGAGGCACCGGGCGGTGTAGATGTCCGACAGTGAGGGGAGAGGGCAGCCAATAATCCTTTGCCCTGGCTTGATCTTAGCGCCGCTTTTGACACCGTTGATCTTGACATACTATTAAAACGCCTTGAAACATGTGTTGGCATTTCAGGCTCAGCGGTTTCTTGGCTTAATTCTTATCTGTCAGAGAGGACGCACCTTGTAATTCATGGCAATGAGACTTCTGACTTTTGTAATATCACATGTGGAGTTCCGCAGGGATCGGTAGTTGGACCTCTATTGTTTAGCATGTACATGCTACCGCTTGGTGAAATTATATGGAAATATAACATTTGTCTTCATTGTTAGTCTGATGATACCCAATTATATATGCCGGTGGCTATAACAAATCCGCGTAATTGCTATAAATTAGAGGCATGCCTTGCCGAGATTAAACGAGTCTTTCAATTTTTTGCGTCTTAACTCAGATAAAACCGAGATGCTGATCATTGGACCAGCACGTCATTGGCACCTTTTCAAAGACACCATTCTGAGCATCGATAAATGTAATATTACCCAAAGTGATTCAACAAAAAATCTCGGTATTATATTTGACTTGACGATGTCTTTTCAAATGCACATTAAAAATATTACTAGAACTGCATTTTTTCATCTGCGCAATATTGCTAAAATTAATCCAATTCTATCAACTAGTGATGCAGAAATCTTAATTCATTCGTTTGTTACGTCTCGCCTTGATTATTTTAACGGTTTTGCTCTCGGGTCTCCCCATGTCTAGTATTAAAAGTCTGCAGCTAGTTCAAAATGCAGCAGTTAGACTCCTGCCTAGGACGATGAAGTATGATCATATCACCCCAATACAAGCCAATTTGCATTGGCTCCCGGTCCACTTGAGATGTGATTTTAAAGTTTTGCTACTTGCCTATAAAATATTACACGGCCTAGCACCTTCCTATTTCGTTGATCTCGTGGCACCATATGTTCCGTCTCAAAACCTTCGCTCACAAAATGCTGGTCTTTTAGTGATCCGAGAGCCAAAAAGAAGTCCGTAGGTTCTAGAACGTTCTCCATTCGGGCACCAATGCCTTGGAATGCACTACCCACAGATATTAGAGGCGCCACCTCAGTAGAAATGTTCAAAACACTATTAAAGACACATTTATACTCTTGTGCAATTGGTTGAACTATTTGTAGGCCTGTTTACTGCCACTTCTTTTCTCTTTTCTGCCTCCTCCTCCCCGGCTGGGGAATTAGGTGACGGTGACCCGCTATGAAGCTTAAGGCATTGACCAACTGGGCAGGGACCTACTCCACCAAAGTCATCTCCTGCAGCGCGTCATCTGTTCAACTTATTTATATACTTTAGCATCCAATTCAAATTATTTATTGGCCTGTTTACTGCCGCTTTTTCTCTATTCTGCTCCCTCTTCCCCTGCTTGAGAATTAGGTGATGGTGACCCACTATGAAGCTAACGGCACTGACCAACCGGGCAGGGACCTGCAATATACTGTGAACAAAACTATGATATACAAAGCTAGATGCCAAAGTCGTCTTTATGCAGCGCTTCATCTGATTTACTTACTTATATATTTCAGCACTTCAGTTGAATTACCTGTTGGCCCGCTTACTACTTCTGTTCTCTCTTCTGTCCTCAGTCCCACGGCTTGGGAATTAGGCGATGGTGATTCACTTGGAAGTGGCTGTTGAGATTCTACAGCAACTGACCGGTACAAGATCGAAGGCAGACCACATCCTCTGAGGTGTTGCAATGGAGATTACGGCCCTGATCAACTGGACGAGAACCCGCTCCACTGAAGTCATCTTCCTGCAGCACTTTACTGAATCTGTCTCGCAAGGCTTCAAAGCTGTGGATAGCGTTCTTGTGAGTAAGTGAAAAGAATGTTGTGAGGCCATGTTTGTCCCACAATATAAAGCTAGGGTAAATTTAATTGGGGGCAAAGTCAGAATCATAAGCAAACCATCTAAATATCTTTAGCATTTCGTGAGTCCCACAAAAACTCATCACCCTCTGGCAGAGCCAAAGCGTGAGGTTCAACCATGGGTTCCCTACTTTTATTAAATGCTCCATCAAGCCCCTATTTGCTATCGCAGCTTGGATAGGAAATTGGGATGATAGGCCACGCTCCAACACTTTCCACGTAGCTGTGTATGCCATTGTACCAGTAAAGAATAGGAGTTATTTGAGCTGCATAATAATTTCTTAGTGAGGGGAGGCCCAAACCTCCACCTTCCTTTGGGAGTTGGAGGGTGGCATATCTAATCCTAGGTTTAAGGCCCTGCCAAATAAACCTGGAAATCCACTTGTCCTATTCTCTAAATTGGTTCTCGCTAAACTCCTAAATAGGTCAAGCAGACGAGGGAGTACACTCATCTTAACCACGCTTATCCTTGAACTAAGACTTAGAAAGGGGACCAAATTCCACTTTTGGATATCTGTCTTGATATTTAGTGATATTGGTTGGTAATTTGCCCGGGAGAGTTCTGAGAGATCCATAGTTGGTTGTATCCCTAAGTATTTAATATTTTAATTTTCCCAATTTAATTTGAAGCCTCTCCGTAATGTCTCAGTGGCAGTAAAATTTAGGGTCATCACCTGTGTTTTTAAGATGTTAACTTTGTAACCTGAAAGCTGACCAAATTTGGTTAGGGTTGACATATATTCTTGAAATGAGCTCTCTGGCTCCCCCAGACAGACCAGTACATCATCAGCGAACATTGCCACTGTGTTCAGCTCCTAATATAGCTACACCTTTGATATTTATATTTTGTCTTATCGTTTGGCCAAGTGGCTTGATAATCAAATCAAACAGGAGAGGTGAAATTGTGCAGACCTGCCTACACCCTCGCTTCAGAACAAAAACTCCAGAAAGATCCCCACTGATTTTGATCCGGGCTGACGGCTTGCCATATAACGGCTGGATTACTCCAATAAACTTGTGTTCAAAACCAAATTTCTCCAACACCTTGTACAGAAAGGCCCACCTAACCGGGTCAAAGGCCTTCTCAGCATCCAGACTCCCTATAATTGATTCTCTTTTGTTCTTGTGGACATCATACATAATGTGCAATATTCTTCTAATGTAATCAGTTGTTTTTCTATGACAAATAAATCCGGTCTGATCTAAATTAATTAGGCATGGTAGTAATTTCTCCAATCTTCGGGCGAGATTTTTTTGTTGATTTCCCCCCCGAGCTCACAATATTTCTGTTTTAGAAAAATCTTTTTTTTTTTTGGGCCTCTTGTGTGTAAATATCAATTTCCCCTTGTAGTTTCCTTTGTGGTGGGATTTACGTCATTTATATCTTCCCCTTCGTTCGATTTCAACCTTGTCTGTAGATCAGCAAGTTTCTGTCTTTTGAGGCGTTTAAGATGGGAGGTTATGGAAATTAAGTTGCCCCTCGTTTCCGCTTGAAGCGTGTCCCACAAAAGAGACTTTTCCTGTGTCATTTATATCCAAAAATACCTTCATGTCTTCCTGAATTTTAGATACTATGGCAGGATCATTGAGTATGTTAAAATTTCATTTCCACAATGTGGATATTTTTTTCCTATCCATCTGCATAGTCAGGGATACAGGGCTATGATCAGACAGGTCCCTTGTAAGAATGTCACAGTCTTTAACTTTAAATCTGTCCACATTAAACATGAGAAAATAATCAAGTCTATCATAAACCTGAAATGAGTTAGAATAGTGAGTGCAATCTCTGCGGGATGGATGCAACTTACACCAAATGTCAATTATCCCCATTTCTTCCAGATAAAATTTATTTTTTCGAATCAGAGGAGCGATTCAGCAAGTTGGATTTGTGGAGTCCAGTTTGGGATCAAGTCTATAAAGTCTCCACCACAAATGACTAGACTCTGAGAATCAACCATTAAATTTAAAACCTTTCTGTAGAATTGCCAATCACTCCCGGGTGGCGCGTATACATTAATAATAGTGATTTCAGAGCCCTAAATTTTTCCTGTTGTCTTTACATTTCTACCTTCCTCATCGCTAACGTCACATATATGTTCATAATTGAGTGGCCCCGAAGTAAGTATAGGCACCCTTCGTTTATGTTTGTATTTATCCGATGAGGAGAACACAAACTTAAAACCCTTTTTTCTCAGCTTCAGATGATCGGAATGGAGTAAAGCAATTTGTGCTCCTTCTTTCTTTACTTTAGATATTTTGTTTGTTTTGATCGCATTCAGAATTCCATTCACATTAAAAGAAAGAACTTTCACTTGTTCACTCTGCATTTGGTCGTAACAACCAGTACATTTTTCAAACCCCAAAAGCAGCTGGCACCCCCCAGAAATAGACAGGAAATATGTAGAAAAAAAGGACCAAAAAAAAAACCCAACAGAAACTTAACAAGCGGGAAAAAAATAACAGTCTAACCAATCTTATTTGCGCTTCCAGCAGAGCTGTTGTTCCACTGCCTCCCTTAGCTTTTGAAGGCGTGCCTTCTACTGTGATGTCACTTCTACTATTGGTAATCAACATCCGTTTTTTTCATGACATTTTTTGCATCCTACCATAACGTCCAAAAAAAACAACATTCTAGTTCTCATCCTGTCAGTATACTTGCAGCTTCTCCTAGAATCCCGTCGCCTCCCGAGTCTGCCGATGACGCCTCCCCGTAGTTGGTTGCCACGATGCGCACCTCTGTAGTTTCTCTCTGAGCGTTGCCGGTGGTTTCAGCACAGTCCTCGTCTCACCATATCCGACGTCGCCTCCTCCACCGTTTGGTAGATCTTCACTCCTTTGTCATAAAACACTTTCAGGTGTGCTGGGAAGAGTGTCCGGAACCGCAGGTTCTTGTCCTACCGCGTATTCCTTTCTCATGGCCATGATTTCCGGTGGGTAGTCGTGATCGATGTTCACTTTATTGCCTTTCCACACGAGTCCCTTTTTCTGCCATGCAAGACGCAGCACCTCCTCTTTGACTGTAAAGCATAAAAACCTCACTAAGATTGATCGGGGCTGGGCGCCATCCGCTGGGGGAGATGTCGCCGCCCTGTGCACCCTCTGTATTTGCAGTGCTGTTGAGTCGGGAATTCCCAAACTTGCCCGAAGTAGCTCATCCATAAAGCAACTCATGGATTGAGATCCCGACTCCACACCTTCCGGAATGCCGCATATTCTCAGTCTCCCTCCTCGAGTACGCCTACAGAGAACGCATTTTAGAGTTCAGTTTTTCTTGCATTATCACCATTTCGTCCAGGACTTCGTTGAAATTTTGTAACTTGTCTTCGTGCCCAGCAACCCTGGTTTCAACTTAGCCGAGTCTCACGTTGGCGCGTTTGTGCCTTTTCGGAATTCTTTCACTTCCTTTACGATGTACCTTATCCCCTTCGGCAACATCAGCAGATTCCCCTCTTCTTCCTCAATTTCATAGCCCGAGGCGGACGAGGCCCCGCGGCCAGCGCCGGTGGAGCTATTGTTAGCTTCATCTATTAGCTGCATCCCGTCGTCTACATCTTGTTCCGTATGTAGTTTCTTACCCCTCTTGTGCTTTTTGGATGTCATCAGTGCCCCCTTACAACTCATCTTCGTCGAATTCGCTGGCGATTACCGTATTGTCGCAGTCATAGGACGCGCTGCCTCAAAGGGCGCAACACCTGTTGAGGGTGCTATTTCTGTCTTTGAAGCACACACTGGGCGCGCCGTCTTACAAGGCTCAGCTGCTTTTAGCATAGCAATAGCTCAGCTGCTCAAGGCGCTAGCTCAACTGCTTTTAGCATAGCAATAGCTCGGCAGAACAAGGCGCTAGCTCAGCTCTTTTAGCATAGCAATAGCTCGGCTGCTTGAGCTGACTCAGCCCATGGCAATTCACTTTGCCTCAATACCATAAGCAATCGCCACATTTCAAAGACAGTTGCCATGATACCATTGACAATCGCTATCATTAACAATGACTCTAACCAATAATAGGTATCATGGCAATAGTCTACAAGACTACGTCAGGGGAGGGACTTCACTGGTCACCACACCCCTTAGAGTCACTGTTAGGTTGAAGATATATTTTATCCCATATTTTACTCTATTAGTATTGCAAAAGAATTGTTCCACAGCGTGACCTATGTTTGACCATATGGTTGAGAAGACTTCACAGAGAAGCGGATGCCTGAGGACTGGATCAACGTCTGCAACATCAAAGGAGGTGTGCCGAGACACACCTCTGAAACAAAAGGACTGAGACATTTAGTACCAGAGCACTAAAAGGGCATATCTGCCTTTTCAATCAGTGGATGACTGCCATTGATGTCTGTCTTTCCTCTTGTGTCTGAGATGTTTACATATTCCTGCTGGTGCTTCCCCCTTCATCCCTTAGTGCAAATACATTGTATTGTTAGGGACTTCCCTAATAAAATAGAGGGCTCAGCGGAGTGTGTGCCAGAACGAAGTTGGAGATGTAACTGAGCACACCTCCGTTCGTTCTCCTCGCGAGTAAAAGATCAACTCTTGTCTTCCTTCCATTCATTTTGCCTATGTTCAGTGAATACTTAGGTGATTGAACCTGACATAATTTTGGTCCTTCGAGCCGGATGCCAAGATACCTAAGGATTCCAGCGGGTGTGGTGAACTCCAGAAAGACCATGGCCATGGCAGGCTCACTAGAGAGCCTAAAAATCCTTTTCCAGGACTGGACCTCACCCCACCAGCTGGGATCTGACAGTTGACGGCGATCCAATGGAGGGAAGACAACAGTGGTGAGATCAGTTTTTTTTAGGGGGGAAGTGAGTGACTGGAGGTCATTGCGCATTAAGAATAAATAAATTAAAAAAAAAAAAATAAAATAAAAAATAAAGTGAAGAAAGACATGAAGTAGAGATGAAATAAGAAAAGAGAAAGAAAGAAAGATAGAGAAAAGAGAAAGAAATTGTGTATAGAGTTAGAAATCCTGTGCATACTAGTCGATGGCAGGTCCATGAAGGATAGTGGAGTGAGAAATGAAAAAAAAAAAAAACCTGTGAATACTAAGTCAATGGCAGGTATATGAGGGACGGCGGAGTCCGAGAAATTCCGTGGAGAAATTCCGTGGACGGCGGAGTCCTGTGTACACTTAAATTCCGTGTGTGAATGTTTGCGCAAACCGTATGTAAAACCCTGTGTGAAGTGAGTGAGTGAGTGGTGTGATTGGGGATTACAAATACCACTTGGCATTTTATCCCATGTAATACAGTAGGATTATAAACAGCAGACTGTTGTGGATGCAATAGGCAAGAATTCTCCACCTGAAGAGGGTTGAAGTGAGAATTACCACAACAGGAAATTTGAGTTGCTGTCCTACTGATGAGAAACCAGTTTTAGAACAACCTAGGTGTTGACAAACTGGTCCAAATTTTCTAAAATGGGGATATTAGGTAGTAAAATAAAACCCAGGGATACGCTGCAGTGTAAAGATTGGAAGTTCATCGAAAAACAGGATCCTGATAAAATTCAGTATTTAGACAAATGGATAGCTGAACATGGCTTTAATGGTCAGTTAAATACACAAAAAATAGCCGCATTGCAGGAATCTATCATAGGAAAGACAAAGAAAGACCCCAAAAAGATGAAGAAAAATGGCTTTGAGGAAACAGAATATTGTATGAGAGTAGCCTCAAAAAGAAAGGAGGGAGTCAAGAGACAAAAAGAGCATGAAAATGAAATCAGAAAGGAAAAGAAATGTGAAGAGAAAGATAGTGAATGTGTAGAAAAGAGAAAGGAACAATTAATGTTCCATAGAAAGGAGGATGATGAAACGGCCAGTATTTGAGAATGTCAGAGAAAGTTGTTGAAGAAGGTAAAGAAGAAGGGGGGGGGTTGCAACTGCCCCCTGTATCCTGAGTTACCCCCACTCCCACATTAACAGGTAATGCCACATAGAATGTCAACTAGATCAGACAGAACTGCATCGATAAGACAAAAAAACCCAAAAAATGATAGATGAACCAAAAATGCGCTCACCTCAATGTGCTGCGTGTATAAGTGACAGTGTGCATTTGTGGCAGAGGCTGCAGTGGCCCTACAGGGCTGCACATACATAATTATGAGAGAAAAAGATTAGTTGAATTGAAGGACTTATTATTGGCCAAAGATAAAGATAGATTGTGTTGCTGTTATTAATAACATGTTATTATTGTTTGTAGCTGTTCAGTGTTGAGAACTGTGTGTGTGTGTCGTTTTGTGGGCCCGTATATACATTTGTATGTTTGTCTGTGTGTCAAAATGTTAGGAAGAGTGATAAAAGTGGTTGCAATTGTGCTAAAAGGATTGATGAAGTAGAGCTAAAATGGGTATAGGTGTAATCGTAAATCATGAGTGTGTTGTAACAAAGAGTTCACAGCTCTTTGAAGTTAGATGCTCGTTCCCAAGTAGGGGGAGGAAGTCAGAGAGAGAGTTTGGTGATTGAAGAAGGTGTGACTCCAACAATGAATGAGGATAAAAATTAGGTTCTTCTGAAAGGATGAATTGATTAAATAAATTCAAAATTTTGTGTTTCATACTTCAGTTGACAATGTTTGTCTTAAGGTAGACCAGAAATAGAATGAAATGCAGAGATAGAAATGACACAGGCAAAAAGATGGAAATTTGATTAGAAGGGCTAGTATTTTCATTAAAGCAGAGGAGAAATTAGAGGCAACAAATAACATAGATGTGTACTTGTTCACTTTGAGGTACACCTGGTTGAAGTAAAATGAGTCACAAAGTTATAAAAATAGGAAATAAAATAAAATTAAGATGTTTAAACTTAACAAACTATTGCAAAATCTTGGTTCCAAATTATGCAGAAATTACTGCTGTAAGATTAAGATAAAGATGGTCTTTTATTAGTCCCACAATCTGGAAATTGCAGAAACAAGTGCAACCATAGTTTTGTTCCATCCTCTGGTTTTGAGAGTACCACGTGCGGTTTCTGCATTGCTTTTGCAGATGAACATGAAGTTTTTGTCACCAGCGGGACATTTATAGTGTATGAATATATTGTTATCGTAACCACATCTGATTATAGAGAGATGTACAACATTAAACTCGGCTATGTCGTTATTATGTCAGGAGGATGGTACAAAACTAGATTATTAGGAGTTAGTAGAAAAAAGTAACCAAAAGTAAAGGCATCAAAACGATTCGCCTTCAGAAAACAGAGAAGTACTATTTGTAGATGGCTCATCTGTGAGAAATAAATGAAATAAATAAATAAAATACTGTAGTTGTAACAAATGACACTGAAAAACTCAGCTCATGCAGCAAAATTAGTAACTTTAACAAAAGCGTGTGAACTAAAGAGAGTAAATTGTGTTACTATTTACACATATAGTCATTTTAAAATGTGCGGCACATACATCGCGCACGGACAGTGTGTCCCTCAGGAATGCATTTGCAGACAAAATGGCTAAAGTGGCAGTTGCGGGCCAGACACATACGTTAGTACTAGAGATAACACAAATTTGGATAACGACACATGATGAAATGAGCAACAACAAAGTCCCAAAGTTAGACAAAGGCTTTGGAGGAAAATGGCGTAACATCGCTACGTGATCTGTGTATGACCAAACAATAATCTTTACAAATGGGCTGCTATATTGAGTCATGGTATCACACATGTCTCAACAGGGGAAATGGTGCATCAGATATTACGTTATTATACGGCTTACGGCTTTAATGCTTATTAGAAACATTTTTGTAGGGCATGTTTAACGTGTGCGAAACACAATGCACAAGGTAATTTGAGTCCACGCAGAGGACGCTTTCCAACACCACAATATCCATTTCAAATTATTCATATGGACTTATTTGAACTAAACCAAAGTAAAAAAAAAAAAAAGAAAACTAATGTTTGGTCATCATAGATGTGAATTCGAAATGGTTAGAACTCTTTCTAACCAACAAATCCAGATGCATTGACAGTGGCAAAAGTACTTTGTAAGGATATCATTCCAAGATATGGTATTCCTGAAAATAATTAACAGTGATAATGGTACCCATTTTGTTAACTAACTTGTGAAAGAGATAGGAATGATGTTTCACATTGATTTAAAGGATAATTGTGTTTACCACCCTCAAAGCTCTGGATTGGTGAAAAGAATGAACGAAAAAAAAAAAAAGTGAAAAAGCTTTGCATTGAGAAAACGGGGAGGAAGTGGACACAGTGTATGGAAATTAGTAAAACTGTTTGTAAAAACGACAAGTACTGTGACTTTCCATTGAATGTTATGCAAGTCGCCTCTCTGTCCAATTTTAAACCTCATTTGAAGATGAATATTTGGGCCTTTGATTCAACATGAGACTGTTGCTGTTCTGTTGTTTTTCTGGTATCTACTGTATATGTGTTTTTGTGAGTTAATTTGAGTTATATACAGAGAGTTGCATTGTATTGGCTGCCAGGATGGCCGAGTGGTCTAAGGCGCCGCGTTCAGGACCCAGTCTCCCCAGGAGGCCTGGGTTCGAATCTCGAATTTCCCCATTGTGGGACTAATAAAGGGAATATTATTATTATTATTATTATTGTATTTTATTTCATTGTATTTAGGACTGAGACGTTGTAAAACATTGTTTGGTAGGCCTTGCAGAATACCTCAAATTTAAGAACAAATGGGAAATAGATGTTGAAGCAACTTTAGCTGACCATATGTGAAAAGTGTTAGGAAAACAAAAGACAGGCGCAAATTTAGAGTGATAAGGATCTTCCTGTCTCCCAGCAGGGCACTAAATTAGTGAAGCCAGGAGACTGGATGCTTGAAAGAAGTTTGAAGATAAGACATTTGTAATTACCCAAGGGGGATGCCATGTTAAGTTTTATTGACAGCTCTCACAGCTGTAAAGATGGTAGAAGAGTCAACATTGGTACATTTGACACGTAAAAAGGTCATTTTGGTTGGAATCTCCTACAAAGGAGATGAGCGGAAGTCTGATGATAGGGTGGTCTTATTTCATAAGACACCAGACTAAGTAGAGGGGATATTTCAGACAAAATGACCCTGAAGTGGTTAAAAGCAACTGTTCTATGTTGGATGTATACAATGTTATTCTGATATTTTTGTTGTTGTTATGTGGGAACGATCCAGAGTTACATAAGCAAACTATGAAGTGACTATAGTACAATACCAACAGTAAGAGTCCCAATTACTAATCAAAATGGATTTGCAAACACCAAGCAAATGATTGGAAAAAAAAAAAAGTTATGAGACATATTTGTGGAGCTTGGACGACATGTTTATAGCTTTGATTTGAGTTGGAACTCTCTAAGTAATACTGAAGTGGGCAACTATTGGTCCACAGAACAAAGTTACAGGAGAAAGTATGTACTTTCATGAAAAGATAGCAATTGGACAACGAGATATCCAAAATAAGCAAACGGAATTGTGTTAATTGATATTACCCCTCCACCCCCAAAACAAAGTGGTTCCGGCGCCGCGCGAGTGGCTGCCAGTTTACAGCAGCGTGGCTCACTATTGAGCCTTTTTCGTGTGTTTTTTACCTTTACCCTTTTTTATTTTATTTTTACCTCACCTCAGCAATGGACATCCAACTTGCGGTGGTTTTACTGCTGTTGGGGGCTGTTTTTTGCGCGATCGTGTCCGGAGACGAAACTCGGAGCTACGGATCGATCGTGTACACAAGAGATCAGCTGTTAGCACTCCGTGCTAACCCCGCGTGGGCTCCCGGAGCGAGACCCGATATCCCCCGCGAGCTGAGGAGGAAGAGACGGGGGATGTCGTGCGGGGGCTAAACGCCAGGCAAGGAGGAGACGATATCACCCCGTCCTCCCGTCCGTTATTATGGGGAATGTTCGATCACTCCCCAACAAAATGGACGAGCTAACAGCGCTAACCCGGCACGAGAGGATTGTCCGGGAGGCTAGCTTGCTGGTGTTCACGGAGTCGTGGCTAACAGAGCTAACGCCGGACGCCGTCGTGGAATTGGACGGCTTCCAAATACTACGCGCGGACAGGACACTGGAGAGCGGTAAGAGAAAAGGGGGAGGGCTGGCTGTGTTTGTTAATGATAGATGGTGTAACCCTGGGCACATAACTGTTAAGGATCAACTTTGCAGTCGGGACATTGAGCTGATAGCTGTTAGCATGCGTCCGGTCTATTTACCGCGAGAGTTCAGTCATGTGATCGCGGTGGCGGCGTACGTGCCACCCTCTGCTAACGGTGAGGCAGCCTGTGATGTACTGAATGCAGCTGTGAGCAGGCTACAAACACAGCACCCAAATGCCTTGTTCCTTATCTCTGGTGACTTCAATCATGCTTCTCCTTCCTCCTCTCTGCCTTCATTCACACAATATGTAACCTGCCACACCAGAGACAATAAAATATTGGACCTCTTCTATGCCAACACCAAGGAGGCGTACACGTCACTGCCCCTCCCCCGCTGAGCAAAGCTGACCACAAATTGGTTGCTCTCCTGCCTGTGTACAAACCTCTCGTCCGCAGGCAGCCAGCTGTGACACGCACAGTTCAGCGATGGTCCGGAGAAGCCGAGGAGGCCTTGAAGGACTGTTTCAACACAACTGTGTGGGAGGTATTCAGCGAAGCTCACGGTGAGGACATTAATGGTCTAACAGACACAGTTACAGACTATATTAACTTCTGCATGGAGAACACCATTCCCACCAGGACTGTAAGATGTTTCTCCAACAACAAACCCTGGATCACACCGGACATTAAAGCTCTCCTGAAGGAGAAAAAGAGGGCTTTTGTTTCAGGCGACAAGGACGAGCTGAAGAGAGTGCAGAGTCAGCTGAGAAGGAGGATCCGAGAGGGGAAAAAGTCCTACAGGATGCGGATGGAAGAACAACTGCAGCGGAACAATGCCAGGGATGTCTGGAGGGGCCTGAAGACCATCTCAGGCCACGGACAACCAGGTAAGACCCAGAAGGGGGGGGGCTTCAGTGGGCAAATGAGTTGAACCTATTTTTCAATAGGTTTGATCAAATGTCTGACCCCGCTCAGGCTTCCCTGATGCAGCCCCCACCCACCCCTCCTGCCACTGCGAACAAGACCCTCTCTCCCCCTCTCTCGCCCCTCTCTCTCTCCACAGGTTCCAGTTCCCAGCCTCATCAGACAACCACCACTTCCTCCTGCTCAGCTTTGTTCCTCACAACATCTCAGGTGAAGATCCAGCTGAGGAAGATGAAGGCGAGGAAGGCGGCAGGCCCAGATGGGATCAGCTCCCAGCTCCTCAAATCTTGCGCAGACCAGCTGTGTGGAATCGTCCAGCACATGTTCAACCTGAGCTTGAAGCTGGGCAGAGTCCCCCAGCTGTGGAAAACATCCTGCCTGGTTCCGGTTCCAAAGACACCCCATCCGAAGGAGCTCAACAACTTCAGACCAGTGGCGCTGACGTCTCATCTGATGAAGACCCTGGAGAGTCCTCGTCCATCTGCGCCCCATGGTCAGCTCCTCAATGGACCCACTCCAGTTTGCATACCAGCCTGGCATCAGTGTGGATGATGCCATCATCTACCTGCTCCACACTTCACTCTTCCACCTGGAGAAGGTGGGGGGCACGGTGAGGATCATGTTCTTTGATTTCTCAAGTGCTTTCAACACCATCCAGCCCGCCTTATTGGGAGACAAGCTGGAGCAGGCGGGAGTGGCCCACCACCTCATCACATGGATTCACGACTACCTCACAAACCGGCCACAGTACGTGAGAACACAAGACTGTGTGTCTGACGTGCTCCTCTGCAGCACGGGAGCGCCGCGGGGAACTGTGCTGGCTCCCTTCCTGTTCACCCTCAACACCTCGGACTACAAATACAATTCCACAACCTGTCACCTGCAGAAGTTCTCTGATGACTCTGCGATTGTCGGCCTCATCACTGACGATGACGATCGGGAGTACAGAGGGGTTACGCAGGGGTTCGTGGACTGGTGTCAGCAGAACCACCTCCAAATCAACGCTGGGAAATCCAAAGAGCTGGTGGTGGATTTCCGCAAGCGTCGGCACTCTCCACCTGCACCAGTGAATATCCAGGGAACAGACGTTGAGAGGGTCTCAATTTACAAGTACCTGGGTGTTCATCTGAACAATAAACTGGACTGGAGAGACAACACAGATGCTCTCTATAGGAAGGGTCAGAGCAGACTCTTCCTACTCAGGAGGCTGAGGTCCTTTGGCGTTCGGGGAACACTCCTCAGGAACTTCTATGACTCGGTGGTTTCACCGGTCATCTTCTATGGAGTGGTCTCCTGGGCAGGAGGCATCTCGGGCCGGGACAAAAAGACAAAAAGAGACTGAACAAACTAGTGAGGAGGGCCAGCTCTGTCCTGGGCTGCTCCCTGGACTCTGTGGACTCAGTGGGGGGCAGGAGGATGACGGCAAAACTGTCATCAATGCTGGACAAACCAGCCCACCCACTCAATGACACTCTGAGAACACTTTACAGCTCCTTCAGTGGCAGACTTTTACACCCTCGCTGTACCAAAGAGAGATTTCGCCGCTCCTTCCTGCCGACTGCTGTCAGACTTTTTAACAAGAACATTGGGTCAGGCCTACAAACAGGAAGGTCATTAGTGCAATCGTGCAGTCCTAGGATGCAATATTAACTACTACTGTACTTTCAGCCAAGGGTGTACTTAAACATCGACCAATGATGTATTTTGTTTACCATTACAGTATTCTTATTACAATACTTCTATCACTGTAGTATTTCCACCACTGCAGGATGTTCACTATTACAGTACTTTTATCATTTCAGTACTTTTATAATTACTGTATTTCCTATCATTGCGGTACTTTTACTATTACAATACTTTCATCATTGCAGTATTTTTCTATCGTTGCAGTACTTTTACCATTACATTACTTTTATCATTGCAGTATATTTTATCATTGCAGTACTTTTACCATTACAGTACTTTTATCATTGCAGTGTTTTCTATCATTGCAGTACTTTCCTGTCATTTCAGTACTCTCACCATTACAGTACTTTTATCATTGTAATATCTTTATCATTGCAGTATTTTCAATCATTCAGTAGTTTTTATCATTACAGTGTTTCCCCCTCTGTATAATGGACAGGCATTAGGAGTGTTTCCTTACACTAGATAAGTTTATACTGTGTATATTTGCATGCTTTTTATGAATGTCTGCTGCTAATGTTATACATTAACGGCTACATTACGCCGCCGACTCTGTGTGATCTATATCTTTGCTGCTGTAACACTTCAAATTTCCCCATTGTGGGACTAATAAAGGACATCTTTATCTTTTATCTTTATCTTTATTAATGCTTATCTTGATAATACATGGATGGATCGGGTCAGCGTGTATCCTGTGACTGGAGTTGATGTAGATGAACATGTTTTCTATAATAATCGCTCTTGAAAATTTCAATTGTATTAATGTTGCTGACAGAGCTGAGCGGTTGGAAATTTTATCACCACCACTGTGTCTCGTGTTGATAGTGGTTGAAATAAACTTCAATCCACTATCAAGAGGGGAAATCTGGTGGTGGTGTGGATATGATCGATCATTTGATAAATCACCCAAGAATGAAACAGGTTTTTAGACTTAGTGCATATCTGTATGTGTTTTTCATAACTAGGCCCTGCTTATAAATTATTGGTAGTTTCTGGAGAGTGCCATTTCTCAAAATGTACTTGATTGATCGTAAATGGTATGTTTTATATTGTTTGTTAATAAACTGTGTTAACTGTCCAATGTCATGACAGGACATCGGAGACGTTAAAAAGAGAAAGCAGTGCATCATGGCCAAAAATGATTCAACATACATGGAAGCCATCGGTGTTCTCCTTAGTGTAAGTAAGTAATTGTAAATTAACAGATCAAGTAACAGGATTTGAGTCATGGAACTAAGAACGAAGAACGCAGACAGGTCAACTGCATCATCACAACGTGCAAAAATTAGGTAATTGGACGCAAAGTGGGTTTGAAACTGTGCATGAACGGCTATCAGCCAATCCCTTATGGCATTCCGGAACAGGATGACTGTTGATGTATTGTTGGATGAGAGAGGTGGTGTTTGTGCTATGTTCGGGGAACAATGTTGCACATTTATTCCCAACAACACAGCGGTGGGTGGTAGTCTAACCAGGGCCATAGAAGTCTCAGGACTCTTAATGGTAAATGAAAGGACAACTGGTCTTGACGCCACCATGTGAAGTTCCTGGATGAATGCCTTTGCACAATACCGAGCCCTAGTGTCCTCAATTTGGTATCAACCGCAGTTTTTGCAGCATTCTTGACCTTGTGAGGATGCTGTTGTATTCGTGTATGCGTTCTCTGATTAACAGATTGATAATCACAGCAAAATCGTCCATGGAGAACCGGATGGCTCGAATGTATTATTTGTTTGGCCCTGATCAAGAAGGTAATGGCAATGATGAAAACAATGATATGGTTTATGACCAACCTGAATTGTTTCCAGACCCTGGGAACTGCGAATAATCAACATTGCCTCTGAGTGTAAATGTATTTCTTTTCATAAATATGATCTTACAGTAAAAAAAATAAAAATAAATAAATAATCTCACTGAAGTGACTGACGTATGGTGATGTGAGAATTTGAGTAAATATGTGATAAACAGGAGGGAAATGTTAGGTTGAAGATATATTTTATCCCATATTTTACTCTATTAGTATTGCAAAAGAATTGTTCCACAGCGTGACCTATGTTTGACCATATGGATGAGAAGACTTCACAGAGAAGCGGATGCCTGAGGACTGGATCAACGTCTGCAACATCAAAGGAGGTGTGCCGAGACACACCTCTGAAACAAAAGGACTGAGACATTTAGTACCAGAGCACTAAAAGGGCATATCTGCCTTTTCAATCAGTTGGATGACTGCCATTGATGTCTGTCTTTCCTCTTGTGTCTGAGATGTTTACATATTCCTGCTGGTGCTTCCCCCTTCATCCCTTAGTGCAAATACATTGTATTGTTAGGGACTTCCCTAATAAAATAGAGGGCTCAGCGGAGTGTTCGCCAGAACAAAGTTGGAGATGTAACTGAGCACACCTCCGTTCGTTCTCCTCGCGAGTAAAAGATCAACTCTTGTCTTCCTTCCATTCATTTTGCCTATGTTCAGTGAATACTTAGGTGATTGAACCTGACAGTCACGGTTTCAAAAAAAAAAAAAAAAAAAACTCAGCATACAAGCAAACAATGAAACAAAGAAATAAGATTAACACAAAACATGTATCTCTCATGCCATCAATATACCAAAAAGAAATAAAAATAACACAAAATGATACAGCAATGGCTTCTTGGGAGCCATTAGAGCAATGCCTTCTGGGAGCCACTCAGACTCAGCCAATCACATGGCTGTTTAGAGAGATTTGCATGGCTGTTTAGAGAGATTTGCATGGCTGTTTAGAGAGATGTGCTGTTATGCTTTGGGCTTTTTGTCTGTTGTCTAAACCTGGGACGTTTCTTGCTTGCAATAACATAAATGATAAGACAGACTACAACATTGTGGACAGCTGCCCTTTTGTCCAGCTTTCTCCCACACCATCACCCAAACACCATAGTCACATAATGTATAGTCATGGTCACTTTGAAGCATAGATGACTCACACTTTGCCCAGCAGGGTGTGCTAACATGCACTCCGAACAGCCCAATGAGTAAAAGGGTTGATGGTCGCGAGTGATACTTTGTCCATATAATGAGCGCAGTCGCCTTACAAGGCGCTGTGTTAGTTTAGGGGAAGTTTTGGGACTTTTAAGTGTGCCTTATGACTGCGAAAATACGGTAAGTTCACTTAAGGGCAATTTTCACACTTTCGTCGGGAACGTTCTCATTAGGCGGCCATCCCTTTCGATCCGAAACTGGAAGTCCCTGTTCTTTTTTTTAAATATATATTTGATTTCATGGGTACTGAATTTACTTATTTTATCTTAAGTTGCATTTGTTATTATTCAAAAGTGATTGGAGACTGTTTTTCTTTTATTTTTTTATCCTTTTTGGGGGGGGTTGCTTATGTATGTTCGAATATACTTTCCATGTTCAAGGGGAGTTGTACTGTGTGTCTTACGTTTATGTCTTTATAGATTTATATGGCTGTGCAATTTCTGATAAAAAATGATTAAACAAAGTTTGCTTTAACATTATTTAGGCCTAAACACTCATCTGAGCAAATATGAGGTCGGCCTGGTTAAACTGCTTGGAGCAAAACTAAGAATAAAACATGTTAAACCTTTAGCCAGTATGTGGTAATACCACTACAGTGAAAAATAAGTTTGTAGATTCAAGAACATAGGCTCATCTGAGTCAAGTAGAAGCAGTTTTTATTGTTACGGTGAATACTCAGACTCTGTGGCACCATAATGGCCATGCCCTTTGCTGAATGTGCCAATATTTGGCGTATTCAGGCTTTTTCAACAATTTTCAGTTGAATTTGTTCAATGCAATCTGTGCATGCAAAGAACCTGATGTTTGCAAAGTTTTATTAGTTTTTGTGCATATTGAGACCCTCAAAACCAGCGTTGCTTTATTGCCTAACTGCATCTTGCCAGAAGATTTGCACAAAAAATAAACTTGGTTCTTGAACAACGTGAAGGTCCTTTTTTTGGAGCAACTATAAAGTACATCTGAATTTCCTGCTAGGATAAAAAAAAAATCAAAGAGCAAAAATATTATTTCTTTTAGCCAGTAGATAACAACTTATACCCTTAAAATCAGCAATTTTTAATGGCGAAATGCAGGTTGCCACGGCAACAGCTTTTCGCTTAATATCACAAACTTTTTGATTTGACGTCATTAAAGCCGAAACCCTCTTCCGAGCAAATGTGAGGTAGAGTTCACCTATTCTGAGAAAAATATTCAAGAAAAAAGCATCTATTTCACTCAAAAAGTTAGTGGCGCGACAACTATGCTGAACAATAAATATGCATTGTCATCAAGGAGGAATTTCACTGATGGTGTAGTGGTTTACTTGCCTGGGTTGTCTGTAGACTGCGTGGGATCGGTTCCCACTAGGTGAGGGTGTTGGTGTATGCCCTGCGACTGGATGGCGACCAGTTCAGGGTGTAGTGTACCTTTCGTCCCTAGTCAGCTGGGATTACCTCCAGCAACCCCCGCAACCCTGTACAGCAGGGGTGCTCACACTTTTTCAGCATGTGAGCTACTTGTAAAATGACCAAAGCAAAATGATATACCTACTATAAAAATGAAAATTTATTTATAGGCCGAGTGGTCTAAGGCGCCGCGTTCAGGACCCAGTCTCCCCAGGAGGCCTGGGTTCGAATCTCGAATTTCCCCATTGTGGGACTAATAAAGGGAATATTATTATATTGAGGATTTTTTGTACAATATATGTTCATGTACCTTGCAGAATCGCATGAGGCAATCTCGGTGGCGGCTTTTGCTTTTGAAGTAAGTTATGTGAAAAATGACGGCTGTCCTGACAATTGGCTTTTTAATTCCTTTACCTTTCTCTTCCTCAGCTCGATTTTCGGCGGAAAGTCGGAATCATGATTTCCATGAAGTCCAAAAATGCCGCTCCACATTTCCCTTCTTTTGTATTGCGGTGGTAGACTGGCAGATGAGGCAAACGCACTTCAAAAATGTCAACGTGAAAAACAACTCCTCCTCCCATTCCGTATAAAAGTGATACGTTTTTGTCTTCTCACTTGGTCCAGCACCCCCACTCATGTTTATACCCCCCTTGAGTTCAAGAGAATAAAACGAGGGCTTAAAATTGGAGGTAACCAACTCGCCAGCTTGTTAGTTGTGCGGCACTTAGTACCGTTGTTTGCGCATGCGTGGTGACCTATGTGTCACAAAAAAAAAATCAAGTGTCATCTGACTGGGTGCCTTGTATCAATCACATGACGGATAATGATAGGCTGACGTCTATTTTTTAATGTCATGCGATCTACCCATACTACCTTTGAGATCAACTGGTAGATCGCGATCGACGTAATGAGCACCCCTGCTGTACAGAATAGGCAGAGTGGAAGATTTCACATGACTTGACAAGGCTTGACTATCATCAAATCAGAAAAGATTTGACATGATAGGATCATCTGAGTCAAAATACAGCAGCTTTTATTGTCACGGTAAATAATAACTTTGCGGCACCGTAATGTCCACGCCCTTCGACGAAAAGTCACAATATTCGGCAAAGAGTAAGATCAAAGTATTGAGGCTGTTCTGAATAATTTTCAGTTGGGTTCGTTAAAAGGGCTTCGTGCAGTATGTTAAAATGTAAAAAAATATATTCCTAGTCGCCACTAGGTAGCGCTATGCGTATAACAGAATATTAAGAGATGTATTCGGGGGATGACTCTTTATGTACATGTGACGTTTTGGATTCTAAGCAGCATGTGCAGAGTAGTTATTAAGCATTTTGTCCATTGGGGCGAAGGGAATATTAAACACAAACTTTGAAGAAGAATTTTGTTGGCACCGTTTACGCCGACGTTAAAATATAAAACTCTTCATCAGGCCCGATGAGACTGCAAAGTTTGGTGAGTTTTCGTGCATGTTCAGGGGTGCAAAAATGAGATTGAACGCGCAAAACATAGAAAAATAACGAAAAGGGCCCTCGCAGCCCTGGCAACGTCGGGGTACTCGCACGTTGGAAATGTGAAATATTTACAAGACATAATGTGAGGAATCTTCAAGAAGAATTTTTGTGGCGTTTAAGTTAGAGCAGCTTTTGTTGCCAAAGCCATGTCAATGTTTGCAGTGAATTCAAAACGCAAATGCAAACTTTGAAGCTCCCGCACCCGTCATAAAGTATTTCAAAAGCTAAAAAAAATGTTCCCAGTGTTTGACCCAGGTCTTAAAAAGGTACAGCCGAAATTTCAAAGCAATGTGAATACTACTACTTTTAATGAGGAATATGGCCGCTCTCTGGATGTGACTGGAGGAGTCACTTCAGAGACGGATTACTTACTCTCCATTGGAAATTATTGTATTTTCATTTCATTAAAGATCCTTGCCCACCTGCTAGCCACGGTTAGCAGCCATGTGCCTCCTGAGATTTGACACAATTTTAGGCTCACTATATGTCCCAAATATAACCAGTCGGGGTCAGTGTTAAAATTCTTGCTCATGTCCGCTACAGCCAGTTTAAGTGGAGAATTGATTGGCAGAGAATTTTTGATTTTGTGGAGGCGATCACATGAGCTAACGTTTAATGTCAATAAATCCAAACTATTCTGCAAAACGCTTTTATGCATTCACAGGTTGAAGTGGAAAAGAGTAGTGCTGTGCATTTGCATTTTGGTGGCGATCGGTCGCCATTTTAGACAACAGAACTGACAAAGCGAGCAATATTACCTCCCTTGGATCCACTGACACAGACGCTGAAATTGGAAAA